>NW_027444641.1:0-19732 GCF_048569485.1 Anomaloglossus baeobatrachus | reverse complement strand
TACAGCTGTATCGGCTATAGGACTCAGGAGGACGGAGCTGCGACAGTGATTTCTGACACCAAAGACGCAGAAGGCAGATAATGGCGTCCGTGAAGAAAATGTCCGGTTTTATAATGCAGGGACATGTGACATGCAGATCCTATCACACATGCCGTTGCTTCTCTGGCTCAAAGTCAACTTAGCTGTGTGTGTGTCTGTGATTGGCTGACATGCTGGCCCGCCCCACAAGACGCGCGCACTTAGGGAAGGAAGACAAGAAAAAAAAAAAAAATGGCGATCGCCATTATAGAAACAGCAGTGATCTGAAGGCGCTGTTCACGCACACTATACACTGAAATGTGATAATAGTTTGATTCACAGAGTGACTTACACTATTACAGCAGAAACCAAGCTATGATTTAGCTGTTTTTTGGCTGCTAGAACCGTTCTCGAACGTTTCTAGAACTATCGAGCTATTGCAAAAAGCTCGAGTTCTAGTTCGATCTAGAACATGCCCCAAAATCACTCGAGCCTAGAACTGGAGAACCACGAACCACGAACCGCACTCAACTCTATCCAGGAGCTTTGGTTCCCTGAGTTTCCAATAGCATATGTCTAGAAAAAACTCTGTCCATTGGCACAACTCAGCAAGAAAACGAGAAGACCGAGAAGATATATTTCATTTATCTTAATGCCACCTTATTAACAGCACTAAACCCTTCTATTATGTCCCTTAGCCTTTTGAGCTTATCCTCTGGTAAGCGGAAGACCATGCCTCTGGTATCGATCTCAGTGCCTAAAAACTGTATTATAGTAGCCAATCAGAATACAAAAGGATGCATAGGAAGCGTGACTTTATTTCAATATTTTAAAACAATCCAATAAAATGAAGAAAAGTCACTCATACAAGATCCACAGAAGTTGTATAATACATACATAAATCAAAACACTATAAGGCCTGTTTCACACGTCAGTGATTCTGGTACGTTTGTGCTTTTTTTTAAACATAACAGAATCACTGAGATACGCAGATCCATTATAATGAATGGGTCTGCTCACACATCAGTGATTTTTCACTGCACGTGTCTCCGTGCGGCGTACCCGCGTGTCCGTGATTGCTGCATGGAGACATGTCCATTTTTTTCTGGCATCACTGATAGGATGTCCATAAGGTGGCAGCAGAGCATAACAGAAAAAGGTGCCTATTGTGCACTGAAAAGACCCAATGTGATGCACCAGACATATAGAGCCCTAATGGATTCACAAATATAAGATATATCATGAATGACTACTGCATAATGAACGCTAGCATGAAAAAAGAAAGGAATCCATAAAAATAAATAATAAATGGTGCACATATGTTAGAGCCCCACCGAAGGACAAAAAAAGTCTGATGGAAATAGAGAGCATATAGGAACAATAAGAATGTGCAACAGAGAGGAAGGTGAGAATGCAGGATCAATCACTGCCTGTCAGATATTAATAATCAGGGAAATAACTCTGGAGCAGACGCACAAATTAGGGTCTTACCTGGTAAGGTAACAAATAATTAATAGTAGTTGCACTCACCTATTAAGGTTGTGCCAGTCACAACCCCTAAATGCACGTTACAAATGGCGACAGCCGCAGCCCCTAGTAGAAGAGCAATAACGTATAGGAGGAAAATCGGGTGCGTGCCGCGCTGTCACCAAAGGAAACTGATGTTATTTCATCTCTTTATTCTTTTTTCCGGTCAATGTGTTTCAGAGATCACTGTCTCCTTCATCAGGGCAAAAAAAGAACAGTATGCAATCAAAGGAGGAAGAACCTCTATATATACACATATGGAGCTACGTCAGAGGACTGACTGCTGTATTTCAAATACTGCCGGGATGGTCAACTGTTACAATACCGGCCATAAAAGTTCTCAAGTGATATATTGAGAAACATTTATAAAATCACTGGGGTATAGTGTTTCAAATTTCATCAGCTTTTTGAGACAAAAATCAGAAAAAGAAGAAGAAGAAGGACAAAATGAAAAAAAGAAAAAAAAGAAGAAAAAAAAAACAAAAAGGGAGCATTGAGCTCCAGACCCTGTATTGAGTCTTAGAAGTGTAGTGACAAGTGCATCTGTCCACAACCCTGTAAGGGTGAACGGGATGACGGACAAGAAAAATTATGTTCGTGGCAAAAAATGGTGGTGTTGCTATATAAAATTGCATTAAGAATAAAGAAAGGAAAAATTTCTTTATAAAAGTAGTGAAGAAAAAAGTGGAAAAAAGGGGAGTGTAAGCCATTTTACTAATAAATAGTGATGAGCGAGCATGCTTGTTACTACTCGGTACTCGCACGAGTATCACTGTACTCGGTCTACTCGACGGGGACCGAGTAATCTCGCGATACTCGTGCTGTACTCGTGGTCTTCATCCCTGCATGTTGGCGCTCTTTTGAGAGCCAGCCCTCATGCAGGGATTGGCTGGCAGACCACTGCAATGCCACAGCCCTGTTAGTTGTGGAATTGCAGTGATTGGCCGGCCTGCACAGCGTGACCGAGCCTTTATACCGGCGGGCGCGCTGTGCTCTGCTCACAGCTATCCAGACAGTCAGTGCAGGGAGAGGGTCGCTGCTTCAGGGAAAGGTTTGCGGCCCTTTATAGCTATTTCCGTAGCAGGGCTGCAAACAGTGTGACCAAAAGTCCTTCTCAGGACTATTCTAGTTGTATACAGGCAGGCAGGGTATAGCCAGGTCGGAGTACAGTAGCAGAGTCCTTCTCAGGACTATTGTTGCTGTATACAGGCAGGGTATAGCCAGGTTGGAATACAGGCTAGTGACCAAAAGAGTCCTTGTCAGGACTATTGTAGCAGTATACAGGCAGGCAGGCAGGCAGGCAGGGTATATAGCCATTCCTAGTGGTGACCGTATACCAGCCTTCATCATATCTGGGGCTGGTGTACACAGTCTAAAACAGTCCTGATAGTGTCAGACTTCTCAGCAATTGTCGCTCCTAAAACCTGTTAGGTTCTTAGTGCGTCCGTGCTTGCATTTAAAAACCGCACGTGTGTGCCTGTCGGTGGCAGCGTACAGGTGCACTTGTGTGCGTTTTTACCAAACTATTATATAACGCACAAGTGTAGTGTATAATACACGTCAGTCAGCAGTGGCTGATAGTGTCAGAGTTCTCGTCATTAATTTTTGCTCCTAAAACCTGTGTTAGGTTCTTAGTGCGTCCGTGCTTGCATTTAAAAACCGCACGTGTGTGCCTGTCGGTGGCAGCGTACAGGTGCACTTGTGTGCGTTTTTACCAAACTATTATATAACGCACAAGTGTAGTGTATAATACACGTCAGTCAGCAGTGGCTGATAGTGTCAGAGTTCTCGTCATTAATTTTTGCTCCTAAAACCTGTGTTAGGTTCTTAGTGCGTCCGTGCTTGCATTTAAAAACCGCACGTGTGTGCCTGTCGGTGGCAGCGTACAGGTGCACTTGTGTGCGTTTTTACCAAACTATTATATAACGCACAAGTGTAGTGTATAATACACGTCAGTCAGCAGTGGCTGATAGTGTCAGAGTCCTCGTCATTAATTTTTGCTCCTAAAACCTGTTAGGTTCTTAGTGCGTCCGTGCTTGCATTTAAAAACCGCACGTGTGTGCCTGTCAGTGGCAGCGTACAGGTGCACAATTTGCACAAACTTTGATATAACGCCCAAGTCTAGTGAATACACGTCAGCACAGCATTGCAAAATGCGCAAGGGCGTTGGCAAGGAACAAGGAAGTGGACGTGATGGTGGTGCAGGCAGAGGCCGAGGTCGTGGGCAAGCTCTAATTTTGCCACAACAAAGGGCCACATCTAGTCGCTCGCACGTCCTGTCCCAAATTCTTGGGGACCGCAGCAGTACACCGCTCTTGAACCAAGACCAGTGTCAACAGGTTGTTAGTTGGATAGCGGATAATGCTTCCAGTCAGATTGGCACCACCACAAACACTCTGTCTTCCACACGGTCAAGTGTCAGTAGCCGTGATACTGCACCGCACATTTCAGAACCTGATCCTCCTTCCTACCACAAGGCTGAGTACACGTCCTCGGACATTAATGATCCCACACTTGGACACTCGGAAGAGCTGTTCACGTTTCCATTCGCACATTCTGGCCTCTCGCCAGCTCATGTTGAAGTGGGTCATGAGGAGATCGTATGTACAGATGGCCAAATATTTGAGCAGCCACGTTCTCACGAAGTTGGCAACGTGTCTCAACAAGGGGTGGACGATGATGAGACACAATTGTCAGGAAGTCAGGAGGAGGAGCAGGGTGCGGAAGAGGAAGACGACGTGGTGGATGATCCAGTAACTGACCCAACCTGGCAGGAGGATATGCAGAGCGAGGACAGCAGTGCACAGGGGGAGGGAGGCGTAGCATCCCAACAGGCAGTAAGAAGCAGGGTGGTGGCTCCAGGCAGAAGTCAGGCAACCGTTCCCCGGAACAACAACACGACACAAGGTGCCTGTACAAATGTTAGGTCTTCCCGAGTCTGGCAGTTTTTTAAGTTGGATCCAGATGATTCTAAAAAGGCCATTTGCAACACCTGCCGTGCCAGCATCAGCAGGGGTACCAAAACTAGCAGCCTGACCACCACCAGCATGATCAGGCACATGTCAGCCAAGCACCCGACTTTGTGGGAAGTACAACAGAGTCGAGGAGCAGTGCTTGCTAATGTCACTGCTACGTCTTCGCTGGTTGTGCATGCGAGCCAATCCCCTGTCCATGCTGCCTGCGAACAAGCCTCCTCCGGTCCTGCACCTGCAGTTGCCTACTCAGAAATAACACCATCATCAAGCACGTCCTTGTCCCAGCGCAGCGTTCAGTTATCCATTCAGCAAACCTTTGAACGCAGGCGCAAATACACTGCCAACACCCCACATGCCACAGTTCTAAATGCTAACATTTCGCGACTGCTTGCGCTGGAAATGTTGCCTTTTAGGCTGGTGGAGACAGAAGCATTCCGCGACCTGATGGCGGCAGCTGTCCCACGTTACTCGGTCCCCAGCCGCCACTATTTCTCCCGGTGTGCCGTCCCCGCGTTGCATAACCACGTGTCACAAAACATCACACGTGCCCTGAACAACGCTGTTTCACCCAAAGTCCACCTAACCACAGACACGTGGACAAGTGCTTGTAGGCAAGGCCGCTACATCTCGTTGACGGCACACTGGGTTAATATTGTGGAAGCTGGGACCCAGTCTGAGCGAGGGACGGAACACGTCCTTCCCACACCAAGGTTTGCAGGCCCTACCTCAGTCAGTGTTTCACCCACACTCTACAGCTCCGGAATGTCATGCTCTTCAGCCTCCTCCTCCTCCTGCGCATCCTCATCCACTGTACCCTCCACACCAGTCCCAAGCTGGAAGCACTGCAGCACTGCCTCGGCGAAGCGGCAACAGGCTGTGCTGAAGCTAATCTGCATAGGTGACAAACCCCACAATGCAGAAGAGCTGTGGACAGCTCTGAAACAGCAGGCAGATCACTGGCTCACACCTCTGAACCTAAAGCCAGGAAAGGTCGTGTGTGACAATGGCCGGAACCTGGTGGCGGCTTTGAGGCGAGGCCAGCTGACACATGTTCCATGCGTGGCCCATGTGCTCAACCTCGTGGTTCAGCGGTTTCTAAAGTCATACCCAGAGCTGTCTGATCTGCTGGTAAAAGTTCGCCGCCTGTCTGCACATTTTCGAAAGTCACCTACTGCTTCAGCCGGCCTTGCCGGCTTTCAGCGCAGTTTGCATCTTCCGGCTCACAGACTGGTGTGTGATGTCCCCACGCGTTGGAATTCAACTCTGCACATGTTGGTCAGGATATGTGAGCAGAAGAGGGCAGTTGTTGAGTACCAGCATCACCTAAGCCGTCGGGAAATGGGTCAAACTCCACACATAACACCTGAGGAGTGGAGATGGATGTCCGACCTATGTACCATCCTCCAAAACTTTGAGGACTCCACCAAGATGGTGAGTGGTGATGACGCCATTATTAGTGTCACCATACCGCTACTCTGCCTTCTAAAACGGTCTCTGCTCAAAACCAAACATGATGCATTGCAGGCGGAGCGCGATGAGTTGCAGCAAGAAACAGTAGTGGGTGTGGGTGATAACACACAGCCCAGCCTCGTCTCATCACAACGTGCAGTGGAGGACTATGACGAGGAGGAGGATGAAGACATGGAGCAAATCTCCGGCCAAATTGAGGATATGACATGCACACCAGTCATATCCTCGGTTCAGCGTGGCTGGCCAGAGGACAGGGTAGATGAGGAGGAGGAGGAGGAGGAGGAGGAGGACAGCATGTTCAGTCAACGTGTTGGTCAGGCTACTGAAGTCCTGGCTGTTAAGAGTCTGGCGCACATGGCTGACTTTATGGTAAGCTGCCTGTCTCGTGACCCTCGCGTTAAGAACATCTTGGCCGACAATCATTACTGGTTAGTAACACTGTTAGACCCACGCTACAAGGAGAACTTTATGTCTCTTATTCCCGAGGCGGAGAGGTCAACCAAAATGCAGCAGTTCCGGAAGGCCATAGTCACGGAAGTAGGCAAAGCATTCCCCTCACAAAACGCTAGCGGCATAGGTCAGGAATCAGTGGACAACCAAGGCGTACAGCCGAGAGAGGCACAAGTCCAATCCGCCAGAGGTAGGGGAACAGTCTTTAAGATGTGGGTTTAGTTTTCTCAGCCCCTCACGTACCACAGCCCCTGAGGTGCGGGGTAGTGCCACAAGAAATCCTAAGTTTGCCCAGATGCTCAAGGAGTACCTTGCAGATCGAACAACTGTACTCCGACATTCCTCTGTGCCTTACAATTATTGGGTATCCAAGGTGGACACGTGGCATGAATTGGCTCTCTACGCCTTGGAAGTCCTGGCCTGCCCTGCCGCTAGCGTTTTGTCAGAGCGTGTTTTTAGTGCCGCAGGTGGAATCATTACAGATAAACGCACCCGCCTGTCAACTGAAAATGCTGACAGGCTGACTCTGATCAAGATGAACAAGGGTTGGATTGGGCCAGACTTCACCACACCACCAGCAAATGAGAGCGGAATTTAAAGTTTGTAACGGGAATTTGCCATGTACCTCCAGTCACCCATGGGTACACACTTCTGGACTTTGGATAATCGCTGGACTGCTCCTCCTTCTCCTCATGCGCCACCATGATGACCGTTACAAGAGTTAGGCCTTTGTTTCAGGTATACCCCCAGTGGTAAATTTTTTCGCCCATTCTTTGCAGAATGGACATTACAACGACAGGAGACCCGCTCCTTTGCAATGGGAACAATGTTTTGAGGCCCTCATGCACGTCTCTATGCAGGGACAACGTGGAGCCTCCCAATTTTTGGCTGCCCTGCCAAAGGGCTATACTATAATACACCCACTTCCTGACAATGGACACTTAATGTTTTGAGGCCCTCATGCACGTCTCTATCCAGGGACAACGTGGAGCCTCCCAATTTTTGGCTGCCCTGCCTAAGGGCTATACTATAATACACCCACTTCCTGACAATGGACACTTAATGTTTTGAGGCCCTCATGCACGTCTCTATCCAGGGACAACGTGGAGCCTCCCAATTTTTGGCTGCCCTGCCAAAGGGCTATACTATAATACACCCACTTCCTGACAATGGACACTTAATGTTTTGAGGCCCTCATGCACGTCTCTATCCAGGGACAACGTGGAGCCTCCCAATTTTTGGCTGCCCTGCCAAAGGGCTATACTACAAAAGACCCACTTCCTTCCAATGGGCACTTCAGGTTTACAGGCCCTCATGCACGTCTCTATCCAGGGACAACGTGGAGCCTCCCAATTTTTGGCTGCCCTGCCTAAGGGCTATACTATAATACACCCACTTCCTGACAATGGACACTTAATGTTTTGAGGCCCTCATGCATGTCTCTATCCAGGGACAACGTGGAGCCTCCCAATTTTTGGCTGCCCTGCCAAAGGGCTATACTACAAAAGACCCACTTCCTTCCAATGGGCACTTCAGGTTTACAGGCCCTCATGCACGTCTCTATCCAGGGACAACGTGGAGCCTCCCAATTTTTGGCTGCCCTGCCAAAGGGCTATACTACAAAAGACCCACTTCCTTCCAATGGGCACTTCAGGTTTACAGGCCCTCATGCACGTCTCTATCCAGGGACAACGTGGAGCCTCCCAATTTTTGGCTGCCCTGCCTAAGGGCTATACTATAATACACCCACTTCCTGACACTGGACACTTAATGTTTTGAGGCCCTCATGCACGTCTCTATCCAGGGACAACGTGGAGCCTCCCAATTTTTGGCTGCCCTGCCTAAGGGCTATACTACAATAGACCCACTTCCTTACAATGGGCACTTCAGGTTTACAGGCCATCATGCACGTCTGTATGCAGGGGCATTGGTGAACCTCACAATTTTGGACTGCCCTGGCAAAGGAAAATACTACAAAGACTCAGTTCCTCAAAATGGGCACATTAGACTCAGAGGCCTTTATGTACGTCTCTTCTCAGGGACATCGGAGTGCCACACAATGTTTTACGTAAAATCTTTCATGTATTGATCTCAAAAAGTAACATACATTAGCTCTATCTCACTATTGGGTATGTGCCCTTAACATTTCCGCTATGAAAAATCATTTTGGTGTCATTTTGGAAGGTTTTCTGGTGAGTCCGTAAAAATGGCGTAAAACGCGGACAAAATTATTCACAGCTGTGACTTTTGAGTGATAAATGCTTCAAGGGGTCTTCCCCATGCTGTTGCCATGTCATTTGAGCACTCTTCGGAGACTTTTGTGCCATTTTTAGGGTTTCTACATGCTGCCGGTGGTCATTTCACAAAAATACTCGGGTCTCCCATAGGATAACATTGGGCTCGGTGCTCGGGCCGAGTACACGAGTATCTTGGGAGGCTCGGCCCGAGCTTCGAGCACCCGAGCTTTTTAGTACTCGCTCATCACTACTAATAAACCTAAAAAATAAAAATAAATTGAATAAAAATCATGAATGTTGTGTTATAACAGGAAATTCGGTGTAAGAATGAATATCCGGGATGAGAGTTCAGCGAATGAGTTATAGAAATTGTTACAAAAAGGAGTGTGTACGGTTTATGCGTAAATTTTCAGAATGCGTACATGAAAATTATATGTATGTGAGAATGTCCCCCATGCTTTGTAAAAAGTTATTTATGAAAATGTAAATAAAATATATAAAAATGCCTAATTATTTATAATTTATGAGAAAGATATATATGTATGGAAGAATGTTATAAGGTGTCCAAGAACCATAAAGAAAAAGGGTGCATATATAATGTTAGAGGTCTAGAGTTCCACCAGGCTATATCACCCCTAAAGAAATAGAAAGAAGACCTTACTACCTGTGTACCCCAAAAAAAGCTATATTTCGTAGCCAGGATTATGGTGGAGATATGCACAAATGAAATAAGAATATAAAGTAATACAATAAGATTATAAAACCAATATGTGTGCATTCATGCACCACCCGGTACGCTACCCTTGCCAAATTGCTCACTCTAGATCCCCACACGATCCATGAAGCCGTTCCCCCGGTCACACCGCCTGCTGCCGGTTCCCACTCATCCCTGGGGGAGTTAGGCGAGTGGTATCGAGAGCTACATGTCGGCACTGATGATACCCCCATACACCACAAGGAAGGGGTATACCAGGTGGTACAGGAGTATGAGCGGGTTTTTAGCAAGCACCCTCTAGATTTTGGGCAGATTAAAGGGGTTCAACACCACATCCCTACCGGTACACACTCCCCTATTAAAGAGAGATACAGGCCTATTCCCCCTGCGCACTACCAATGCGCCAAAGACATGTTGAGGAACATGAAGGAGGCAGGGGTTATTAGGGACAGCTGTAGTCCCTGGGCCGCTCCGTTGGTGCTGGTTAAGAAGAAGGATGGCACCATGCGGATGTGTGTGGATTACCGGAAGATTAACCAGATAACGCATAAGGATGCTTACCCTCTGCCCCGCATCAAAGAGTCCCTGGCCTCGCTGAGAACCGCTAACTACTTCTCCACCCTTGACCTCACCAGCGGGTACTGGCAGGTGGCCGTGGCACCGGAAGACCGAGAGAAGACTGCCTATGGGACCGTTTTGCTGTACTTGGATGATGTGATTGTGTACTCACAGACGTATGAAGCCCACCTGGAGCACCTAGCCGAGGTGTTCGCGTCCCTTGCCAAGTATGGGATGAAGCTGAAGCCCTCAAAGTGTCATCTGCTGAAACCCAGAGTGCAGTACCTAGGACATGTGGTTGGTGCGGAAGGTGTCGCCCCCAACCCCGAGAAGATCACCGCCATCCAAGACTGGCCGAGACCGACCACAGTGAGGGAAGTGAGGCAGTTTCTGGGCCTGGTGGGATATTACCGTCGCTTCATTAAGGGGTACACAAAGATGGCTGCCCCCATGCAAGACCTCCTCATAGGACAGACCAAGGGTGGTAGATCCCTAGTAGCCCCATTGGTGTGGGAAGAAAAGCATGAGGAATCCTTCCGCCAGCTGAGAACAGCCCTGACCGGAGAGGAAATCCTAGCGTACCCTGACTACAGCCGCCCATTCATCCTCTACACCGACGCCAGCAATGTGGGCTTGGGGGCTGTTCTATCCCAGGTCCAAGACAGAAGGGAAAAGGTAATAGCTTATGCTAGCCGAAAACTCCGACCGACTGAGAGGAACCCTGAGAACTACATCTCCTTCAAGCTTGAGCTCTTGGCACTGGTGTGGGCTATCACCGAGCGGTTCCGCCATTACCTGGCAGCAGCCAAGTTCACCGCGTACACAGACAATAACCTGCTGACCCATCTAGATACGGCCAAGCTGGGCGCGTTGGAGCAGCGGTGGGTGACCAGGTTAGCCAACTACGATTTCACCATCAAGTACCGGGCCGGCCGTACCAACGTCAATGCCAATGCACTCTCCCGGATGCCCCACCTGTCGGAAGAGGGGCCAGAGGATGATGACCTCGAAGAGATCGAGTTGCCTGCATTTCACCGGCCATTCACTGAGAAGGTGCACGTCTACCAACAACGGGTGAACCTGGATCCGCTGCCCCGACAGGACTGGCAGGAAGCTCAGGACCAGGCACCTGCTGTCCGCCTGGTCAAGACTCTAGTGGAACAGGGTTCTGCTGGGATAGACCCTGCTGCCCCTGCCGAAGCCCAACGTCTGTGGCAAGAACGGACCCGGCTATACCTACACCAGGGGAAGTTGTATCGCGAGCTGATTAATCCAAAGACTCACGAGAAGATCCGCCAGCTGGTGATTCCCCAGGCTAACGTGCCCACCGTCCTGCAAGCATACCATGATGGTGCAGTGCACTTCGGGTGGAAGAAGCTAGAGATGTTGTTAAGAGAGCGGTTCTATTGGAGTGGAATGCGGGAATCTGTGGAGGCCTGGTGCCGAGAATGTGGCCCTTGCGCATTGAGAAGGAAGGACGAGGCCAGCCAGAAGGCACCCCTACACCCGATCATTACACACCAACCGCTGGAGCTGGTTGCCCTTGACCATGTAAAGCTCACCCCCAGCCGAAGTGGGTACACCTACGCTCTGACCATCGTAGACCACTACTCGAGGTTCCTGGTGGTTGTCCCAGTTAAGGACTTAACCGGCCGCACCGCTGCTAAGGCTTTCCAGGCTTATTTCTGTTGACCGCATTGGTACCCGGAGAGGGTGCTTACCGACCAGGGTCCGGCCTTTGAAGCAGAGGTATTCCAGGAATTCTGCCAGTTGTACGGCTGCAAGAAAATCCGGACCACGCCTTACCACGCCCAAACCAATGGCATTTGTGAAAAGATGAACCACTTGGTCCTGGGCCTCCTCAAGACGTTACCACTGGAAGAGCGGAACCTGTGGCTGGAGAAGCTACCTGACCTGGTCGATATGTACAACAACATCCCTTCCAGCTCTACGAAATGCACTCCAGCATACCTGATGAGAGCTCGTCCCGGCCGGCTACCAGTGGATCTGGAAATGGGCTTGGAAGCTTCAGAAGCACTCCTGTCGACAGCTGAATGGGACACTCGGCGGAGGACACAGTACCGACAGGTCCAGGAGTATGTTGAAAAGAACTTGTGCCGGAGTCGGGGACAACAGGAGCAGTGCTTCAACAAGAAGGCGCCTGCCGGTTCCTTCCAACCTGGGGATGTAGTGCTGAAGCGGAAAAGAAGGGCCCACAAGCTGGATGATCAATGGGAAAAAACCCCGTATGTAGTCCAGCCCACAGGATGGGAGAATGAGAAGGCCTACCAGATCAGCCGTGACCAGGGGGGGACTTTGGCCACGGTTTCCCGAGACCACCTGAAGAAGTGCCCACCAGCATTGAGAGTAGCGGATGAGGCTCCAGTTCCCAGTCCAGTGGAGAAGGAAAAAGAGGTAATCCACACCATGATGGGTGATTTTCCAGCAGACTGGCCTACACAGAACGGTGCGGTGATCCTTCCAGTGATACTGTTCCCACAACCCGTGGATGAAGAAATGATGGAAACGGTTAACCGCGAGCCAGTGCCCAGGGATGTACCTGTACCCAGCTCCCCTACGCCTCCGCCTGCCCCACATGATAGCAGGGAGGAGGAACTGACTGTTCCCTCTGCCCCACTGCCTGTCACCACTGACACCGGACCCCGAAGGTCCACTCGCCCCAACCTAGGTAGACCCCCACTTAGGTACAGGGAAACTACTCTTTAACAGGGGGGGGGCTTTATGTGTTGAGTGTACCAGTTTGAAAGTTTTAAATGATAAGTAAAGATGATCAACCAAAGAAGTTTACCTGATTGAACCGTGATTAAACCGGCCGTTGCCGGCAACTGTTGTCCCCGTAGGGACTGTGCAACCATTGCGTAAGGAACTGCTTACGGACAAGCCCGAGAACTTGCAGGGCAACCACAAACTTAGTGCAATGTAAATAAAAATGTTTGTTGGCTTGACACCGTTACCGCCTCCGGAGAGGCTGATTTGGGAGGATGGGCCTGGAGGAAAGGGATGGCCTAGGCCCGCCACTACCGTAACCGGTGGCGATCCTCCGGGGGTTCAGGGGTCCCCTTGGACGTGGGCCCCCTGAAAGAGACAGAACCCGCTCGGGCAACTTGGTGCTGGACTGGGGTCAAGGGGTGCTGCCCGCTTCTTAGGGGCAGCATCAGGGCCAGGTTGTTTGGGTGGGAGAAGAGCGGAAGCTGTACCGTTGTAAAATGTTTATGATGCTTTTACATGTTTTACCGTTTTATTCTTTTTCAGTTGTGAAAATAAAACCGGTGATGGACGGGCAGCCCGCGGACGGTCTGCATTTTACTATAGGGGAATGTGGCGCCCTGGACAAGCCAGGTCGTCACAGGTACTACACCAACACACTCTACACTCCGGCTAGGCACACCGAAGCTAAACACAAATCCTAGTTGCCTTCCTCCAGGGGCTGATGTCCACACCAGGGGGTGGGCCAGGCGGTTGATCCCACCCACCGAGGAGTTCACAGTCCTGGAGGCGGGAAAAGGAGTCAGATTAGAGATCAGTTTTGGAGTTAGAGAAGTGAAGAGGAGAGGAGACTGACCGTGTCCGGGTGTGTGGCCCGGGCACTCAGCAAGGTTGGCAGACGGTGGTGACCTTCTGCAGGAGAGGCTGATTGGAGTGAACCGTACGGACCGGGGATGGGCGGTGGCCCGCCGGTACCAGATCGGGGAGTGAAGAGAAGCCAGCACCATCCGGCAGGGCCTACGGACCCCGACCAGGCTAGGAGTCGCCGTAAAACCGGTCAAATCCGTTAGCGACAGGAACCTCCAGGGTTTCCCAGCAGTCAAGACCCGATTGAAGGCAACAGCTCACACCGTAGAGGGAAGCACAGTCACCGCCAAGGCTACAGTTCCCAGGGCCAGAGCCTGCGGGCAAAAGGGGCTCCCTCAGCATCCATCCAAGCTGGGGAGCGGGTTACCGGTGGGAAGCCCGCTAGATTTTGGGGGAATAAAAGGGGTCCAACACCACATCCCCACAGGTGCACACCCACCCATCAAAGAGAGCTATAAGCCAATACCACCTTCACATTGCCAGTGTACCAAGGACATGTTGAGCAACATGAAGGCGGCTGGGGTTATCCGTGACAGTTGTAGCCTTTGGGCAGCTCTGTTGATCCTGTTAAAAAAGAAGGACGGCACCACTCCCCGTATTGAGGAATCGCTAGCTGCATTGAGAACTGCAAATTATTTTTCTACCCTTGATCTCACTAGTCACTATTGGCAAGTGTCCGTTGCTGAGGCAGACCGGGAGAAGACCGCCTTCGCCACCCCTATGGGTCTCTGCGAGTTCAAAAGCATGCCCTTCGAGCTGTGCAATGCGCCAGGAACCTTCCAGAGGCTGATGGAATGCTGCTTGGGACAAGATTTTAGGGTGTATAAAAAGGGAGATTAGATCCCGTGATCCCAACGTATTGTTACACCTCTATAAATCACTTGTAAGGCTACATCTGGAATATGGGAACCAGTTTTGGGCTCCACATTTTAAAAAGGACATTCAGAAGTTAGAGTCAGTTCAAAGGTGGGCAACTAGACTACTACAAGGAATGGAAGGCCTCCCATATGATGACAAGTTGAAAAAGTTATTAAGTGATTATTGGCTGCAATGGGGCTTTCTGGCTGGTGCCAGCCTCTCTTCTTAGCACACAGGAACCACAATCCCTACACCATGCTTCAATGGATTCTCTCATCCCAGCCCAGTAAAACTACATATTTTACACAGTCATAAGCAGCCAAAAGGGATCTATTCTATTCAATTGCAAATGATCTAGATAAGACTGAGAATAAGATACTGCACGGGACATAGCAGAGTTGGTCAAGTTGAGTGGAGATGAGTTTGCTATTTGGCACAGCTTTTTGCATCAATAAAGCAAGTAAAAGGTGTGAAAGATAAAAAAAAGGGTGAAAGTGTGAAAAGTGAATTGGCCAAATTGAGGTGCATATAAAGTTTTTGCTTTCTTTCAATTCACTAATGGGGCTCATTTGAATCAGGTGAATTGAGTTCTGCTTTTGGAAACTGGGTTAAGAAGGGGTGCACCGGTCCTGGAGGTACTGCAATACCAGGTCAATGCGTGGAGTGGACAGAGCAAGATTTTTTCCATCTCCTTGTTCTAAAAATCCATTTAATATATGGTCCCCAGAGAGGGGACGTATCAGATATTAAACTGATAAGAACAGATTTAATTTTTTTTTTTTTCTGTTTATCAGTAGGACTTCAAAATAACAAAGGTGATCGCCTCCCGTTGCCTGGGAACCGTCCAGGCACAAGAGGGCTATGTGTCACCAGAAGGCGCACACACTTCCTCAAGGCCGGCAGACGTGCAATCCCAGGCACCTTCCAGTACCGACCAAGGTAGCGTCCTCCGAAACTACACTTGATCTTAGCCAAAAGGCCGAGAAGCTATAACCCGAATTGGTTACGGCCTTGAGTGGCACCCTGGCCTATACCGGACACATCTTAGGGAGAGGGAGACAAACCCACGCCTACAGAAGACATTTTGTCACCCAAGCCAACCCTTGAAAAGGCTGTTTTGCAGAGCAAAAACAAGAAGAATGGTGCTTTTTGCAGCCGCCGCCCACTGCAATGAATCTGAATAACTCCTCCTTTTGGACACAAGCACCTCCCCTCCCCCTTGCAGTCTTTCCAATTCATGATACAAAAAGACGGACGGACAGGACAGGACAGGACAGGCTGCCTGACTTTCCGTCACTGCCACCCTTTGCCATCCTTGCCCGTAGAAAGCCCTTTCATCATCCCCAAACCCTAATCTTTTCCCTTCCCTTCCCAGATGCGTCTCACTCCCTTTCATTAGGAAGTGAGCGCAGCCTTTTCTCCGTTCTGCACATGCGCGACGTTAAACACAAATGCGCAGGCGTGCGTTCCATTACCCTCACTGCATTCCACTCCCATACAGGAAGTGGGCGCAGCTATTACTACGGTCGCACATAAAAGAACCCACGGCCACCACTGCACATAGCTGACTCCACCACAGGACACCCACTTCTACACCAACGCAGGTAAGACAGGATCGGCACCTCTATGCTCCCGTTACAATCAGGCTCAGTCACCATGTGATAACGCTCTCAACTCTTTAGTTGCAGGCTCCCCTTGCTTCACCTCCACTGGCTGTGCTGCCATTTCCTCTCCCACCTGGAAGGTATACTTTATTCCACTATTTTCCTGTTTCTCTCTTCCCCCTTTTCCCATAACCTACTTTTATCTGCATTTGTGGGGTATCTATATGCTATTTACATCATAGTTTTATTCATTAATATGGAAGGGAAGAGTGCCCATGAGAGTGTTGAACTGCGGAGAGCAAGAGATTAAGCTGCTCCGATTTGCCACCATTGATAAGCTGTTCTCAGTAGATACACATGCTATCCAAACAGCAGCATCCACCATTGCTTCAGCCCACCCATTCAGTGACAGCTCACCAAGTCAGCCAGAGGAGTGGTGTAAGGAATTACACGTAGGCACTGACTCCACACCTTCACATCACAAGAAGGGGGTCTACAGGCTAGTGCAAGAATACGAGCAAGTCTTCAGCAAACATCCGCTAGACTTTTGAAGAATAAAAGGGGTCAAACACTACATCCCCACAAGTGCACACCCACCCATCAAAGAGAGATATAAGCCAAAACTACCTGCACATTACCAGTGTACCAAGGACATGTTGAGCAACATGAAGGAGGCTGGGGTTATCCGTGACAGTTGTAGCCTCTGGGCAGCTCCGTTGGTCCTGTTAAAGAAGAAGGACAGCACCACTCCCCTGTATTGAGGAATAGCTAGCTGCATTGAGAACTGCAAATTATTTTTCTACCCTTGATCTCACTAGTCGCTATTGGCAAGTGTCCGTTGCTGAGGCAGACCGGGAGAAGACCGCCTTTGCCACCCCGATGGGTCTCTGCGAGTTCAAAAGCATGCCCTTCGAGCTGTGCAATTTGCCAGGAACCTTCCAGAGGCTGATGGAATGCTGCTTGGGACACCGAAACTTTGAAACGGTACTGCTATACCTTTATGATGTTATTGTTTATTCTAAAGCAAACAAGATTTTAGGGTGTATAAAAAGGGAGATTAGATCCGGTGATCCCAACGTATTGTTACCCCTCTATAAATGACTTGTAAGGCCACATCTGGAATATGGGGTAAAGTCCTGAGCAGGTTGATAACCATTGGTTTGAGCATGGTAGGGTGTAGTGCGCATCTTCCTGCATCGGTAAAAGCTGCAGAAGTCCTTGAAGATTTCCGCTTCAAAGGCTGTGCCTTGATCTGTGAGGACTCTCTCTGAGTAGCCATGAGGTCTGCATAAGTGTGCTTGGAAGACCTTCGCTGCAGTATGGGCCATTAGATCTTTGACTTGTACCACAACCATAAATCTCGAGTAGTTGTCTACCATCGTAAGTGCATACGTGAGCTCGCCTCGATATTCTGCAACAAAACTCCCTTTTTCGATTTCAGTTTCAGCAAACACTCCTCTTCCTGTAGAAAATATTTATCATTACCTAAGACAGTCATTCTAATGCATGACAATATTAAGGCAATTTAGTTAAAACTTGTTTTAACTCACCTTTAAGGGGATTGATGTATTTCATGGTCAATCCAGGTTTGTCAGTGATGGCACTGACATAATGTATGGCGTCTTTTTCGGGCGTTATCCTTTGCCTTTTCATTGTGAAAATCCAGTTGCCTATATCAAAGCAAATTCTACTACTTGTAAAGTATGCAGAAAATGAAATGTAGAACATATAACATCAACTGCTTAGGAACGCATCATAGGTTAGTACTTAAAAGGATATTGTCATGTTCTAGTCATAATGCAAGCTGGACATTTTTCATGTTACCCTGTAATCGCCGGCCTGTTCTAATGCTCACAAGCCAAGATATAGGCTCAGCTGCTAAGGCTTCCCTCTGCCTTCTGAATGAAACTTGAATATGTCTGGGTCACTGTGTATATAGCAGGTGCTCAGAAAAAATAAGAGTCAATTCAATAGAAATAGCTCTGGCACACTATAGTGATCAATAACGTAAGAAAAGAACTCTTGGAATGCTGAAAATTCTTTATTTGTGCAAAAGGATAATTCATCCAACGTTTCGACCTTGTTTTTAGGTCTTTATCAAGGATAAAGTTATCTAAGATCATAAAGGGTTACAAAACCATATAAACACGTAATTAGTACATAGTACAACATAACAGTACAATATATTGCTACTTGAGAGTACAATGGGTCAAATGACCATGATGCACATACAAAAAATTTTTCCAAAGCCATAGTGAAAACATTTGTACTGAGGAAAGAAAATTTCCACATGACCTATCTGGAGAAACATTCTGGATCAAACAACCAAAAATAGTCAAGCAGGTAAATACACACCTATATGGATAACAGGATGATATGTGTTCAATTGTATAGCGTCATTGCCATTAAGGTACAAATGGAAAACTTGCAATCCTATATAGTGAAGGAAATGAACACATATCATATCAAAGAACACAGGAACATGGGTGTGAGAAAAACCTCAATGTTTATACTTTGTTCTTTATAATGGTGTGAACATGTATATGTCTCAGTACCTTATGCACTTGAGAATTCTAGTGAGTAGATCATGAAAGCCTATTTCAGAACTGGAATCGGTAAATAATTGTAGGTGGAATCTAAATGAAAAGATGGTACAAGTGTTATCATGACACGTGGGCTATAACACAATGGACCGTGTGACAAAGAAGAAAGGAGAGAAAGAAGAGGAAGAAAATGCAACTACCTGTAACATTACGTGATAGTCACTGGTAAGTATCACTTGACAATTCAAGTGAAAAAGGATTCCTTTATTAAAGGGTTCTCAGTCGCCTCAGGATCATGAAATACTAGGGTAAATGATATGAGAATGGGTAAGAAGCACCACTAAAGGAAATATGAGATGCAGGACATATATCTATAAACCCCTGAACTACATGATAGAAATAAAAAGAAGAAAAAAGAAAAAAAAGAAGAAAGAAGAACACATAGAATGCGAAAAGAGAATGGGTACAACTACCTGAGTTACTGCAGGGAGGCCCCTGGTTGGTATTGTGAGGGTTAGTGGAATTCCTTCACTGAAGGGTTCTCAGTTGCCTCAGGTTCGTGAAAAATGCTATAGACAAATAATGCCCGGAGAAAAGGGGTTCATATACAGCGAATAATGGTAATACAAGGTACATGTGTCACATGTAATAGTATATATATATATATTGTACTAAGCTCTACACCAGAAATAGAAAGTAGTCCCTCTGCCTTCTGTCTAGGTGCCCTGAGTTATGTCCTGTAAACTGTCACAGGGACCCAGACACACATGTGTAGTAGGGGAATATCCCTGCTGAGATGCCAGTGCTAGAGCACTCGTTTGCTGTGGAGTTGAACGCTATGTGAGCAGTTCTTACCTTCAATGAGCAGAAGTCTCTTTTTTCAGATTTCAATATCTCTGTGGGTATCTGGCAGAAATATGGAATAGTCTTTATTGCTAAGACCCTGTACACCACTCCCACTAAAGGGGGCTTTACACGCTGCAACATCGCTAATGCGGAGTCGTTGGGGTCACGGAATTTGTGACGCACATCCGGCCGCATTAGCGATGTTGCTGCGTGTGACACCGATGAGCGATTTTGCATCGCTGCAAAAACGTGCAAAATCGCTCATCGGTGACATGGGTCTCCATTCTCGATTATCGTTACTGCAGCAGTAACGATGTAGTTCGTCGCTCCTGCGGCA
>NW_027444640.1:0-19742 GCF_048569485.1 Anomaloglossus baeobatrachus | reverse complement strand
CGCGAAATGCCTTAAAAATGGCTTTAAAATGGATTTGGAGCATGGAGACGATTATCTCGGGATTGCAAGATAACCAAACAAAACTTTTAGTGGATTTCTACTTATTTTATTAAATATCATCTCCACCAAACAGGACAAGCTTGCATCTGTTATAGTTTTGGAGAAAAATGTGTTCATTTCATGTATGCGCGAAATGCCTTAAAAATGGCTTTAAAATGGATTTGGAGCATGGAGACGATTATCTCGGGATTGCAAGATAACCAAACAAAACTTTTAGTGGATTTCTACTTATTTTATTAAATATCATCTCCACCAAACAGGACAAGCTTGCATCTGTTATAGTTTTGGAGAAAAATGTGTTCATTTCATGTATGCGCGAAATGCCTTAAAAATGGCTTTAAAATGGATTTGGAGCATGGAGACGATTATCTCGGGATTGCAAGATAAACCAAACAAAACTTTTAGTGGATTTCTACTTATTTTATTAAATATCATCTCCACCAAACAGGACAAGCTTGCATCTGTTATAGTTTTGGAGAAAAATGTGTTCATTTCATGTATGCGCGAAATGCCTTAAAAATGGCTTTAAAATGGATTTGGAGCATGGAGACGATTATCTCGGGATTGCAAGATAACCAAACAAAACTTTTAGTGGATTTCTACTTATTTTATTAAATATCATCTCCACCAAACAGGACAAGCTTGCATCTGTTATAGTTTTGGAGAAAAATGTGTTCATTTCATGTATGCGCGAAATGCCTTAAAAATGGCTTTAAAATGGATTTGGAGCATGGAGACGATTATCTCGGGATTGCAAGATAACCAAACAAAACTTTTAGTGGATTTCTACTTATTTTATTAAATATCATCTCCACCAAACAGGACAAGCTTGCATCTGTTATAGTTTTGGAGAAAAATGTGTTCATTTCATGTATGCGCGAAATGCCTTAAAAATGGCTTTAAAATGGATTTGGAGCATGGAGACGATTATCTCGGGATTGCAAGATAACCAAACAAAACTTTTAGTGGATTTCTACTTATTTTATTAAATATCATCTCCACCAAACAGGACAAGCTTGCATCTGTTATAGTTTTGGAGAAAAATGTGTTCATTTCATGTATGCGCGAAATGCCTTAAAAATGGCTTTAAAATGGATTTGGAGCATGGAGACGATTATCTCGGGATTGCAAGATAACCAAACAAAACTTTTAGTGGATTTCTACTTATTTTATTAAATATCATCTCCACCAAACAGGACAAGCTTGCATCTGTTATAGTTTTGGAGAAAAATGTGTTCATTTCATGTATGCGCGAAATGCCTTAAAAATGGCTTTAAAATGGATTTGGAGCATGGAGACGATTATCTCGGGATTGCAAGATAACCAAACAAAACTTTTAGTGGATTTCTACTTATTTTATTAAATATCATCTCCACCAAACAGGACAAGCTTGCATCTGTTATAGTTTTGGAGAAAAATGTGTTCATTTCATGTATGCGCGAAATGCCTTAAAAATGGCTTTAAAATGGATTTGGAGCATGGAGACGATTATCTCGGGATTGCAAGATAACCAAACAAAACTTTTAGTGGATTTCTACTTATTTTATTAAATATCATCTCCACCAAACAGGACAAGCTTGCATCTGTTATAGTTTTGGAGAAAAATGTGTTCATTTCATGTATGCGCGAAATGCCTTAAAAATGGCTTTAAAATGGATTTGGAGCATGGAGACGATTATCTCGGGATTGCAAGATAACCAAACAAAACTTTTAGTGGATTTCTACTTATTTTATTAAATATCATCTCCACCAAACAGGACAAGCTTGCATCTGTTATAGTTTTGGAGAAAAATGTGTTCATTTCATGTATGCGCGAAATGCCTTAAAAATGGCTTTAAAATGGATTTGGAGCATGGAGACGATTATCTCGGGATTGCAAGATAACCAAACAAAACTTTTAGTGGATTTCTACTTATTTTATTAAATATCATCTCCACCAAACAGGACAAGCTTGCATCTGTTATAGTTTTGGAGAAAAATGTGTTCATTTCATGTATGCGCGAAATGCCTTAAAAATGGCTTTAAAATGGATTTGGAGCATGGAGACGATTATCTCGGGATTGCAAGATAACCAAACAAAACTTTTAGTGGATTTCTACTTATTTTATTAAATATCATCTCCACCAAACAGGACAAGCTTGCATCTGTTATAGTTTTGGAGAAAAATGTGTTCATTTCATGTATGCGCGAAATGCCTTAAAAATGGCTTTAAAATGGATTTGGAGCATGGAGACGATTATCTCGGGATTGCAAGATAACCAAACAAAACTTTTAGTGGATTTCTACTTATTTTATTAAATATCATCTCCACCAAACAGGACAAGCTTGCATCTGTTATAGTTTTGGAGAAAAATGTGTTCATTTCATGTATGCGCGAAATGCCTTAAAAATGGCTTTAAAATGGATTTGGAGCATGGAGACGATTATCTCGGGATTGCAAGATAACCAAACAAAACTTTTAGTGGATTTCTACTTATTTTATTAAATATCATCTCCACCAAACAGGACAAGCTTGCATCTGTTATAGTTTTGGAGAAAAATGTGTTCATTTCATGTATGCGCGAAATGCCTTAAAAATGGCTTTAAAATGGATTTGGAGCATGGAGACGATTATCTCGGGATTGCAAGATAACCAAACAAAACTTTTAGTGGATTTCTACTTATTTTATTAAATATCATCTCCACCAAACAGGACAAGCTTGCATCTGTTATAGTTTTGGAGAAAAATGTGTTCATTTCATGTATGCGCGAAATGCCTTAAAAATGGCTTTAAAATGGATTTGGAGCATGGAGACGATTATCTCGGGATTGCAAGATAACCAAACAAAACTTTTAGTGGATTTCTACTTATTTTATTAAATATCATCTCCACCAAACAGGACAAGCTTGCATCTGTTATAGTTTTGGAGAAAAATGTGTTCATTTCATGTATGCGCGAAATGCCTTAAAAATGGCTTTAAAATGGATTTGGAGCATGGAGACGATTATCTCGGGATTGCAAGATAACCAAACAAAACTTTTAGTGGATTTCTACTTATTTTATTAAATATCATCTCCACCAAACAGGACAAGCTTGCATCTGTTATAGTTTTGGAGAAAAATGTGTTCATTTCATGTATGCGCGAAATGCCTTAAAAATGGCTTTAAAATGGATTTGGAGCATGGAGACGATTATCTCGGGATTGCAAGATAACCAAACAAAACTTTTAGTGGATTTCTACTTATTTTATTAAATATCATCTCCACCAAACAGGACAAGCTTGCATCTGTTATAGTTTTGGAGAAAAATGTGTTCATTTCATGTATGCGCGAAATGCCTTAAAAATGGCTTTAAAATGGATTTGGAGCATGGAGACGATTATCTCGGGATTGCAAGATAACCAAACAAAACTTTTAGTGGATTTCTACTTATTTTATTAAATATCATCTCCACCAAACAGGACAAGCTTGCATCTGTTATAGTTTTGGAGAAAAATGTGTTCATTTCATGTATGCGCGAAATGCCTTAAAAATGGCTTTAAAATGGATTTGGAGCATGGAGACGATTATCTCGGGATTGCAAGATAACCAAACAAAACTTTTAGTGGATTTCTACTTATTTTATTAAATATCATCTCCACCAAACAGGACAAGCTTGCATCTGTTATAGTTTTGGAGAAAAATGTGTTCATTTCATGTATGCGCGAAATGCCTTAAAAATGGCTTTAAAATGGATTTGGAGCATGGAGACGATTATCTCGGGATTGCAAGATAACCAAACAAAACTTTTAGTGGATTTCTACTTATTTTATTAAATATCATCTCCACCAAACAGGACAAGCTTGCATCTGTTATAGTTTTGGAGAAAAATGTGTTCATTTCATGTATGCGCGAAATGCCTTAAAAATGGCTTTAAAATGGATTTGGAGCATGGAGACGATTATCTCGGGATTGCAAGATAACCAAACAAAACTTTTAGTGGATTTCTACTTATTTTATTAAATATCATCTCCACCAAACAGGACAAGCTTGCATCTGTTATAGTTTTGGAGAAAAATGTGTTCATTTCATGTATGCGCGAAATGCCTTAAAAATGGCTTTAAAATGGATTTGGAGCATGGAGACGATTATCTCGGGATTGCAAGATAACCAAACAAAACTTTTAGTGGATTTCTACTTATTTTATTAAATATCATCTCCACCAAACAGGACAAGCTTGCATCTGTTATAGTTTTGGAGAAAAATGTGTTCATTTCATGTATGCGCGAAATGCCTTAAAAATGGCTTTAAAATGGATTTGGAGCATGGAGACGATTATCTCGGGATTGCAAGATAACCAAACAAAACTTTTAGTGGATTTCTACTTATTTTATTAAATATCATCTCCACCAAACAGGACAAGCTTGCATCTGTTATAGTTTTGGAGAAAAATGTGTTCATTTCATGTATGCGCGAAATGCCTTAAAAATGGCTTTAAAATGGATTTGGAGCATGGAGACGATTATCTCGGGATTGCAAGATAACCAAACAAAACTTTTAGTGGATTTCTACTTATTTTATTAAATATCATCTCCACCAAACAGGACAAGCTTGCATCTGTTATAGTTTTGGAGAAAAATGTGTTCATTTCATGTATGCGCGAAATGCCTTAAAAATGGCTTTAAAATGGATTTGGAGCATGGAGACGATTATCTCGGGATTGCAAGATAACCAAACAAAACTTTTAGTGGATTTCTACTTATTTTATTAAATATCATCTCCACCAAACAGGACAAGCTTGCATCTGTTATAGTTTTGGAGAAAAATGTGTTCATTTCATGTATGCGCGAAATGCCTTAAAAATGGCTTTAAAATGGATTTGGAGCATGGAGACGATTATCTCGGGATTGCAAGATAACCAAACAAAACTTTTAGTGGATTTCTACTTATTTTATTAAATATCATCTCCACCAAACAGGACAAGCTTGCATCTGTTATAGTTTTGGAGAAAAATGTGTTCATTTCATGTATGCGCGAAATGCCTTAAAAATGGCTTTAAAATGGATTTGGAGCATGGAGACGATTATCTCGGGATTGCAAGATAACCAAACAAAACTTTTAGTGGATTTCTACTTATTTTATTAAATATCATCTCCACCAAACAGGACAAGCTTGCATCTGTTATAGTTTTGGAGAAAAATGTGTTCATTTCATGTATGCGCGAAATGCCTTAAAAATGGCTTTAAAATGGATTTGGAGCATGGAGACGATTATCTCGGGATTGCAAGATAACCAAACAAAACTTTTAGTGGATTTCTACTTATTTTATTAAATATCATCTCCACCAAACAGGACAAGCTTGCATCTGTTATAGTTTTGGAGAAAAATGTGTTCATTTCATGTATGCGCGAAATGCCTTAAAAATGGCTTTAAAATGGATTTGGAGCATGGAGACGATTATCTCGGGATTGCAAGATAACCAAACAAAACTTTTAGTGGATTTCTACTTATTTTATTAAATATCATCTCCACCAAACAGGACAAGCTTGCATCTGTTATAGTTTTGGAGAAAAATGTGTTCATTTCATGTATGCGCGAAATGCCTTAAAAATGGCTTTAAAATGGATTTGGAGCATGGAGACGATTATCTCGGGATTGCAAGATAACCAAACAAAACTTTTAGTGGATTTCTACTTATTTTATTAAATATCATCTCCACCAAACAGGACAAGCTTGCATCTGTTATAGTTTTGGAGAAAAATGTGTTCATTTCATGTATGCGCGAAATGCCTTAAAAATGGCTTTAAAATGGATTTGGAGCATGGAGACGATTATCTCGGGATTGCAAGATAACCAAACAAAACTTTTAGTGGATTTCTACTTATTTTATTAAATATCATCTCCACCAAACAGGACAAGCTTGCATCTGTTATAGTTTTGGAGAAAAATGTGTTCATTTCATGTATGCGCGAAATGCCTTAAAAATGGCTTTAAAATGGATTTGGAGCATGGAGACGATTATCTCGGGATTGCAAGATAACCAAACAAAACTTTTAGTGGATTTCTACTTATTTTATTAAATATCATCTCCACCAAACAGGACAAGCTTGCATCTGTTATAGTTTTGGAGAAAAATGTGTTCATTTCATGTATGCGCGAAATGCCTTAAAAATGGCTTTAAAATGGATTTGGAGCATGGAGACGATTATCTCGGGATTGCAAGATAACCAAACAAAACTTTTAGTGGATTTCTACTTATTTTATTAAATATCATCTCCACCAAACAGGACAAGCTTGCATCTGTTATAGTTTTGGAGAAAAATGTGTTCATTTCATGTATGCGCGAAATGCCTTAAAAATGGCTTTAAAATGGATTTGGAGCATGGAGACGATTATCTCGGGATTGCAAGATAACCAAACAAAACTTTTAGTGGATTTCTACTTATTTTATTAAATATCATCTCCACCAAACAGGACAAGCTTGCATCTGTTATAGTTTTGGAGAAAAATGTGTTCATTTCATGTATGCGCGAAATGCCTTAAAAATGGCTTTAAAATGGATTTGGAGCATGGAGACGATTATCTCGGGATTGCAAGATAACCAAACAAAACTTTTAGTGGATTTCTACTTATTTTATTAAATATCATCTCCACCAAACAGGACAAGCTTGCATCTGTTATAGTTTTGGAGAAAAATGTGTTCATTTCATGTATGCGCGAAATGCCTTAAAAATGGCTTTAAAATGGATTTGGAGCATGGAGACGATTATCTCGGGATTGCAAGATAACCAAACAAAACTTTTAGTGGATTTCTACTTATTTTATTAAATATCATCTCCACCAAACAGGACAAGCTTGCATCTGTTATAGTTTTGGAGAAAAATGTGTTCATTTCATGTATGCGCGAAATGCCTTAAAAATGGCTTTAAAATGGATTTGGAGCATGGAGACGATTATCTCGGGATTGCAAGATAACCAAACAAAACTTTTAGTGGATTTCTACTTATTTTATTAAATATCATCTCCACCAAACAGGACAAGCTTGCATCTGTTATAGTTTTGGAGAAAAATGTGTTCATTTCATGTATGCGCGAAATGCCTTAAAAATGGCTTTAAAATGGATTTGGAGCATGGAGACGATTATCTCGGGATTGCAAGATAACCAAACAAAACTTTTAGTGGATTTCTACTTATTTTATTAAATATCATCTCCACCAAACAGGACAAGCTTGCATCTGTTATAGTTTTGGAGAAAAATGTGTTCATTTCATGTATGCGCGAAATGCCTTAAAAATGGCTTTAAAATGGATTTGGAGCATGGAGACGATTATCTCGGGATTGCAAGATAACCAAACAAAACTTTTAGTGGATTTCTACTTATTTTATTAAATATCATCTCCACCAAACAGGACAAGCTTGCATCTGTTATAGTTTTGGAGAAAAATGTGTTCATTTCATGTATGCGCGAAATGCCTTAAAAATGGCTTTAAAATGGATTTGGAGCATGGAGACGATTATCTCGGGATTGCAAGATAACCAAACAAAACTTTTAGTGGATTTCTACTTATTTTATTAAATATCATCTCCACCAAACAGGACAAGCTTGCATCTGTTATAGTTTTGGAGAAAAATGTGTTCATTTCATGTATGCGCGAAATGCCTTAAAAATGGCTTTAAAATGGATTTGGAGCATGGAGACGATTATCTCGGGATTGCAAGATAACCAAACAAAACTTTTAGTGGATTTCTACTTATTTTATTAAATATCATCTCCACCAAACAGGACAAGCTTGCATCTGTTATAGTTTTGGAGAAAAATGTGTTCATTTCATGTATGCGCGAAATGCCTTAAAAATGGCTTTAAAATGGATTTGGAGCATGGAGACGATTATCTCGGGATTGCAAGATAACCAAACAAAACTTTTAGTGGATTTCTACTTATTTTATTAAATATCATCTCCACCAAACAGGACAAGCTTGCATCTGTTATAGTTTTGGAGAAAAATGTGTTCATTTCATGTATGCGCGAAATGCCTTAAAAATGGCTTTAAAATGGATTTGGAGCATGGAGACGATTATCTCGGGATTGCAAGATAACCAAACAAAACTTTTAGTGGATTTCTACTTATTTTATTAAATATCATCTCCACCAAACAGGACAAGCTTGCATCTGTTATAGTTTTGGAGAAAAATGTGTTCATTTCATGTATGCGCGAAATGCCTTAAAAATGGCTTTAAAATGGATTTGGAGCATGGAGACGATTATCTCGGGATTGCAAGATAACCAAACAAAACTTTTAGTGGATTTCTACTTATTTTATTAAATATCATCTCCACCAAACAGGACAAGCTTGCATCTGTTATAGTTTTGGAGAAAAATGTGTTCATTTCATGTATGCGCGAAATGCCTTAAAAATGGCTTTAAAATGGATTTGGAGCATGGAGACGATTATCTCGGGATTGCAAGATAACCAAACAAAACTTTTAGTGGATTTCTACTTATTTTATTAAATATCATCTCCACCAAACAGGACAAGCTTGCATCTGTTATAGTTTTGGAGAAAAATGTGTTCATTTCATGTATGCGCGAAATGCCTTAAAAATGGCTTTAAAATGGATTTGGAGCATGGAGACGATTATCTCGGGATTGCAAGATAACCAAACAAAACTTTTAGTGGATTTCTACTTATTTTATTAAATATCATCTCCACCAAACAGGACAAGCTTGCATCTGTTATAGTTTTGGAGAAAAATGTGTTCATTTCATGTATGCGCGAAATGCCTTAAAAATGGCTTTAAAATGGATTTGGAGCATGGAGACGATTATCTCGGGATTGCAAGATAACCAAACAAAACTTTTAGTGGATTTCTACTTATTTTATTAAATATCATCTCCACCAAACAGGACAAGCTTGCATCTGTTATAGTTTTGGAGAAAAATGTGTTCATTTCATGTATGCGCGAAATGCCTTAAAAATGGCTTTAAAATGGATTTGGAGCATGGAGACGATTATCTCGGGATTGCAAGATAACCAAACAAAACTTTTAGTGGATTTATACTTATTTTATTAAATATCATCTCCACCAAACAGGACAAGCTTGCATCTGTTATAGTTTTGGAGAAAAATGTGTTCATTTCATGTATGCGCGAAATGCCTTAAAAATGGCTTTAAAATGGATTTGGAGCATGGAGACGATTATCTCGGGATTGCAAGATAACCAAACAAAACTTTTAGTGGATTTCTACTTATTTTATTAAATATCATCTCCACCAAACAGGACAAGCTTGCATCTGTTATAGTTTTGGAGAAAAATGTGTTCATTTCATGTATGCGCGAAATGCCTTAAAAATGGCTTTAAAATGGATTTGGAGCATGGAGACGATTATCTCGGGATTGCAAGATAACCAAACAAAACTTTTAGTCGATTTCTACTTATTTTATTAAATATCATCTCCACCAAACAGGACAAGCTTGCATCTGTTATAGTTTTGGAGAAAAATGTGTTCATTTCATGTATGCGCGAAATGCCTTAAAAATGGCTTTAAAATGGATTTGGAGCATGGAGACGATTATCTCGGGATTGCAAGATAACCAAACAAAACTTTTAGTGGATTTCTACTTATTTTATTAAATATCATCTCCACCAAACAGGACAAGCTTGCATCTGTTATAGTTTTGGAGAAAAATGTGTTCATTTCATGTATGCGCGAAATGCCTTAAAAATGGCTTTAAAATGGATTTGGAGCATGGAGACGATTATCTCGGGATTGCAAGATAACCAAACAAAACTTTTAGTGGATTTCTACTTATTTTATTAAATAGCATCTCCACCAAACAGGACAAGCTTGCATCTGTTATAGTTTTGGAGAAAAATGTGTTCATTTCATGTATGCGCGAAATGCCTTAAAAATGGCTTTAAAATGGATTTGGAGCATGGAGACGATTATCTCGGGATTGCAAGATAACCAAACAAAACTTTTAGTGGATTTCTACTTATTTTATTAAATATCATCTCCACCAAACAGGACAAGCTTGCATCTGTTATAGTTTTGGAGAAAAATGTGTTCATTTCATGTATGCGCGAAATGCCTTAAAAATGGCTTTAAAATGGATTTGGAGCATGGAGACGATTATCTCGGGATTGCAAGATAACCAAACAAAACTTTTAGTGGATTTATACTTATTTTATTAAATATCATCTCCACCAAACAGGACAAGCTTGCATCTGTTATAGTTTTGGAGAAAAATGTGTTCATTTCATGTATGCGCGAAATGCCTTAAAAATGGCTTTAAAATGGATTTGGAGCATGGAGACGATTATCTCGGGATTGCAAGATAACCAAACAAAACTTTTAGTGGATTTCTACTTATTTTATTAAATATCATCTCCACCAAACAGGACAAGCTTGCATCTGTTATAGTTTTGGAGAAAAATGTGTTCATTTCATGTATGCGCGAAATGCCTTAAAAATGGCTTTAAAATGGATTTGGAGCATGGAGACGATTATCTCGGGATTGCAAGATAACCAAACAAAACTTTTAGTGGATTTCTACTTATTTTATTAAATATCATCTCCACCAAACAGGACAAGCTTGCATCTGTTATAGTTTTGGAGAAAAATGTGTTCATTTCATGTATGCGCGAAATGCCTTAAAAATGGCTTTAAAATGGATTTGGAGCATGGAGACGATTATCTCGGGATTGCAAGATAACCAAACAAAACTTTTAGTGGATTTCTACTTATTTTATTAAATATCATCTCCACCAAACAGGACAAGCTTGCATCTGTTATAGTTTTGGAGAAAAATGTGTTCATTTCATGTATGCGCGAAATGCCTTAAAAATGGCTTTAAAATGGATTTGGAGCATGGAGACGATTATCTCGGGATTGCAAGATAACCAAACAAAACTTTTAGTCGATTTCTACTTATTTTATTAAATATCATCTCCACCAAACAGGACAAGCTTGCATCTGTTATAGTTTTGGAGAAAAATGTGTTCATTTCATGTATGCGCGAAATGCCTTAAAAATGGCTTTAAAATGGATTTGGAGCATGGAGACGATTATCTCGGGATTGCAAGATAACCAAACAAAACTTTTAGTCGATTTCTACTTATTTTATTAAATATCTCCAAGAGGATGTGGGTTTGACTCTGAGGAAAGGCCCATGGACTTTGTATGTCTCCATGTAATTGTCTAGTCCAATGGAATGTGTTGCCTATGATTTTCCATTGGATTGATAGGCCAGGTACTGTCTTTTGCTTTTGTTTGGCCATGTTGTGTGCGCAGTCACTAGGATTATGTGAATTAATGTAAACTCAGTTACCAACTTCTCTGTGTTGGTGTCGTGGTAGGCTCTTTGCTTGGGCTGCGAGAAGTTGTGGGTTTGACTTTTAGGCAAAGCCCATGGACTTTGTATGGCTGAATGTAATTGCCTAGTCCAATGGACTGTGTTGCCTATGAGTTTCCATTGAATTGATAGGCCAGGTATTGTCTTTTGTTAGGCCAGGTATTGTCTTTTGTTTGGCCGTGTTGTGTGCGCAGTCGGTAGGATTATGTGAATTAATGTAGAATCAGTTTCCCACTTCTCTGTGTTGGTTTAGGGGTAGGCTCTTTGCTTAAGCTGCGAGAGGTTGTGGGTTCGACTCTGAGGCAAGGCCCATGGAGTTTGTATGGCTGCATGTAATTGCGTAGTTCAATTGACTGTGTTGCGTATGAGTTCCCATTGGATTGATAGGCCAGGTACTGCCTTTTGCTTATGTTTGGCCATGTTGTGTTCGCAGTCACTAGGATTATGTGAATTAATGTAGATTCAGGTTCACATTTCTCTGTGTTGGTGTAGTGGTAGGCTCTTTGCTTGAGCTGTGAGAGGTTGTGAGTTAGACTTTGAGGCAAGGCCCATGGACTTTGTATGGCTGCATGTTATTGCCTAGTCCAATGGACTATGTTGCCTATGAGTTTCAATTGGATTGATAGGCCAGGTACTGTCTTTTGCTTTTGTTTGGCCATGTTGTGTTCGCAGTCACTAGGATTATGTGAATTAATGTAGAGTCATTCACCTACTTCTCTGTGTTGGTGTAGTTGTAGTCTCTTTGCTTAAGCTGTGAGAGGTTGTGGGTTCGACTCTGAGGCAAAGCACATGGTGTTTGTATGGCTGCATGTAATTGCCTATTTCAATTAACTGTGTTGCCTATGAGGTCCCATTGGATTGATAGGCCAGGTACTGTCTTTTGCTTTTGTTTGGCCATGTTGTGTGCGCAGTCACTAGGATTATGTGAACTAATGTAAACTCAGTTTCCAACTTCTCTGTCTTGGTGTAGTGGTAGGCTCTTTGCTTGGGCTGCGAGAAATTGTGGGTTTGACTCTGAGGCAAAGCCCATGGACTTTATATGGCTGCATGTAATTGCCTAGTCCAATGGACTGTGTTGCCTTTGAGTTTCCATTGGATTGATTGGCCAGGTATTATCTTTTGTTTGGTTATGTTGTGTGCGCAGTCGGTAGGATTATGTGAATTAATGTAGAATCAGTTTCCCAGTTCTCTGTGTTGCTGTAGTGGAAGGCTCTTTGCTTAGCTGCACGAGGTTGTGGGTTTGACTCTGAGGCAAGGCCCATGGAGTTTGTATGGCTGCATGTAATTGCCTAGTTCAATTAACTGTGTTGCCTATGGATTCCCATTGGATTGATAGGCCAGGTACTGTCTTTTGCTTTTGTTTGGCCATGTTGTGTGCGCAGTCACTAGGATTATGTGAATTAATGTAGACGCAGCTTCCTACTTCTTTGTGTTGGTGAAGTTGTAGGCTCTTTGCTTGTTCTGCCAGAGATTGTGGGTATGACTCTGAGGCAAGGCCCATGGACTTTGTATGGCTGCATGTAATTGCGTAGTCCAATGGACTATGTTGTCTATGAGTTTCCATTGGATTGATAGGCCAGGGACTGTCTTTTGTTTTCGTTTGGTCATGTTGTGTACGCAGTCACTAGGATTATGTGAATTAATGTAGAGTCATTCTCTTCTCTGTGTTGGTGTAGTGGTAGGCTCTTTCCTTGGGTTACAAGAAGTTGTGGGTTTGACTTTGAGGCAAAGCCCATGGACTTTGTATGGTTGAATGTAATTGCCTAGTCCAGTGGACTGTGTTGCCCATGAGTTTTCATTGAATGAATAGGCCAGGTATTGTCTTTTGTTTGGCCATGTTGTGTGCGCAGTCGGTAGGATTATGTGAATTAATGTAGAATCAGTTTCCCACTTCTCTGTGTTAGTGTAGTGGTAGGCTCTTTGCTTGGTTGCGAGAAGTTGTGGGTTTGACTCTGAGGCAAGGCCCATGGACTTTGTATGTCTCCATGTAATTGTCTAGTCCAATGGACTGTGTTGCCTATGAGTTTCCATTGGATTGATAGGCCAGGTACTGTCTTTTGCTTTTGTTTGGCCATGTTGTGTGCGCAGTCACTAGGATTATGTGAATTAATGTAGAAACGGTTTTCCACTCCTCTGTGTTGGTGTATTGGTAGGCTCTTTACCTTGGCTATGAGAGGTTGTGGGTTTGACTCTGGGGCAAGGCCCATGGGCTTTGTATGGCTGCATGTAATTGCCTAGTCCAATGTACTGTGTTACCTATGAGTTTCCGTTGGATTGATAGGCCACGTATTGTCTTTTGCTTTTGTTTGGCCATGTTGTGTGCGCAGTCACTAGGATTATGTTAATTAATGTAGAGTCGGTTTCCAACTTCTCTGAGTTGGTTTAGTGGTAGGCTCTTTGCTTGTTCTCCAAGAGGTTGTGGGTTCGACTCTGAGGCAATGCCCATGAACTTTACATGGCTGCATGTAAGTGCCTAGTCTAATGGACTGTGTTGCCTATGAGTTTCCATTGGATTGATAGGCCAGATAATGTCTTTTGCATTTGTTTGGCCATGTTGTGTGCGCAGTCACTAGGATTATGTGAATTAATGTAGAGTCATTCACCTACTTCTCTGTGTTGGTGTAGTGGTAGGCTCTTTGCCCTGGCTACGAGAGGTTGTGGGTTCGACTCTGGGGCAAGACCCATGGGCTTTGTATGGCTGCATGTAATTGCCTAGTCCAATGTACTGTGTTACCTATGAGTTTCCATTGGATTGATAGGCCAGGTACTGTCTTTTGCTCTTGTTTGGCCATGTTGTGTGCGCAGTCACTAGGATTATGTTAATTAATGTAGAGTCGGTTTCCAACTTCTCTGAGTTGGTTTAGTGGTAGGCTCTTTGCTTGTTCTCCAAGAGGTTGTGGGTTCGACTCTGAGGCAATGCCCATGAACTTTACATGGCTGCATGTAAGTGCCTAGTCTAATGGACTGTGTTGCCTATGAGTTTCCATTGGATTGATAGGCCAGATAATGTCTTTTGCATTTGTTTGGCCATGTTGTGTGCGTAGTCACTAGGATTATGTGAATTAATGTAGAGTCATTCACCTACTTCTCTGTGTTGGTGTAGTGGTAGGCTCTTTGCCCTGGCTACGAGAGTTTGTGGGTTCGACTCTGGGGCAAGACCCATGGGCTTTGTATGGCTGCATGTAATTGCCTAGTCCAATGTACTGTGTTACCTATGAGTTTCCATTGGATTGATAGGCTAGGTACTGTCTTTTGCTTTTGTTTGGCCATGTTGTGTGCGCAGTCACTAGGATTATGTTAATTAATGTAGAGTCGGTTTCCAACTTCACTGAGTTGGTTTAGTGGTAGGCTCTTTGCTTGTTCTCCAAGAGGTTGTGGGTTCGACTCTGAGGCAAGGCCCATGAACTTTGTTTGGCTGCATGTAATTGCCTAGTCTAATGGACTGTGTTGCCTATGAGTTTCCATTTGATTGAATGGCCAGGTACTGTCTTTTGTTTTCGTTTGGCCATGTTGTGTGTGCAGTCACTAGGATTATGTGAATTAATGCTATTGGATTTTTCAAGTCAGTATTCACACAGCAGTTTCTGCTATTTCATGTATTCCCCTTACATAGTCACTGGTGTGCATACCTTATCTCCCCATAGTGATGTTTTTTTAGGTTTTTGCACCCAGTTCGGACTTAGAATGGTGTTCCAAACGTTATTCCTATTTGTTAGTATTTTTTCGTTTGTGAACCCTCCCCAACCACACCTATTGCCAATCCATATCATACGCATAAATAGCCTGGGTCTCAGCTTCCCATACACGGTAGGTTTTTTAACTGCATGAGAGGACACACACAAGCTAGGGACCCCAACGTAGAGAAATACTTTGGCGTAGTGTTGGGGCTCTATTGCATTGATCAATTCAGTAGCTAAATTTCTCTTGATTCATATGTTCATGGCAGTAATGCAGATTCCATTTTTCACATATTCACTCTTGCATATAGCTATTGAATTTTTCAAGTCAGTATTCACACAGCAGTTTCTGCTATTTCATGTATTCCCCTTACATAGTCACTGGTGTGCATACCTTATCTCCCCATAGTGCCTGGGATCTGACCCAGACACTAGCAGTTTTGCACTCCTACCCAAAACTGGGCTGTTCCCTGAACTCACTACCTCCACGGTTCAACTCTTAACTGAACTTCAACTAACTAACTGGTTTTCCCACCTCCAGGCCTGTGAACTCCTTGGTGGGTGGGGCCAACCGCCTGGCACCGCCCCACCTGGTGTGGACATCAGCCCCTGGAGGGAGGCAACAACGGTTTTGTGTCTGACTAGTGTAACTATCCGGGAAAGGGGGTGTGTGTGTGTGTTATGTCTGTGACTAACTGGCTAGTCCAGGGCGTCACACTTGCACCCCCTTCTTGTGATGTGAAGGTGTGTAGTCAGTGCCTACGTGTAATTCCTGACACCACTCCTCTGGCTGACTTGGTGAGCTGTCACTGACTGGGTGGGGTGCAGTAATGGTGGATGCTGCTGCTGCTTGGATAGCATGTGTATCTACTGTGAACAGCTTATCAATGGTGGCAAATCGGGGCAGCTTAACCTCTTGCTCTCCGCAGTTCAACACTCTCACGCGCACTCTTCCCTTCCGTATTAATGAATAAAACTGTGATATAAATAGTATATAGATACCCCACAAATGCAGATAAAGGTAGGTTATGGGAAAAGGGAGAAGAGGGAAACAGGAAAATAGTGTAATAAAGTATACCTTCCAGGGGGGAGAGGAAATGGCAGCACAGCCAGTGGAGGTGAAGCAAGGGGAAGCCTGCAACTAAATTGTTGAGAGCATTATCACATGGTGACTGAGCCTGATTGTAACGGGAGCATAGAGGTGCCGATCCTGTCTTACCTGCGTTGGTGTAGAAGTGGGTTTCCAGTGGTGGAGTCAGCTGTGTGCAGTGGTGGCTGTGGGTTCTTTTATGTGCGACCGTAGTAATAGCTGCGCCCACTTCCTGTATGGGAGTGGAATGCAGTGAGGCTAATGGAACGCACGTCCACGTGCCGCGCCCCTGAAGGTAATACCGATCATTGAATACAAAAAAATTTCTCATACTACTGTATGGGGGTCCCTATATTTAATATGATATCCAAGCCACAGCATCCACCGTTACTTCACCACACCCATTCAGTGACAGCTCACCAAGTCAACCAGAGGAGTGGTGTAAGGAATTACACGTAGGCACTGACTCCACACCTTCACATCACAAGAAGCGGGTCCACAGGGTAGTGCAAGAATACGAGCAAGTCTTCAGCAAACATCCGCTAGACTTTGGGAGAATAAAAGGGGTCCATATTCATGGTTTAAGAACTTGGGTTCTAACGTGCCCAGAGTATGCTCCACTCTATGCTCCCTTTACAATCAGGCTCAGTCACCATGTGATAACGCTCTCAACTCTTTAGTTGCAGGCTTCCTTTTGCTTCACCTCCACTGGCTGTGCTGCCATTTCCTCTCACCCCCAGAAGGTATACTTTATTACACTATTTTCCTCTTTCCCTGTTCCCCCTTTTCCCATAACCTACCTTTATTTACAATTGTGGGGTATCTATATGATATTTACATCATAGTTTTATTCATTAGTGCGGAAGGGAAGAGTGCCCGTGAGAGTGTTAAACTGCGGAGAGCAGGAGGTTAAGCTGCCCCGACTTGCCACCATTGATAAGCTGTTCACAGTAGATACACATGCTATCCAAGTAGCAGCATCCACTATTACTGCACCCCACCCAGTCAGTGACTGCTCACCAAGTCAGCCAGAGGAGTGGTGTAAGGAATTACACGTAGGCACTGACTCCACACCTTCACATCACAAGAAGCGGGTCCACAGGGTAGTGCAAGAATACGAGCGAGCAAGTCTTCAGCAAACATCCGCTAGATTTTGGGGGAATAAAAGGGGTCCAACACTACATCCCCACAGGTGCACACCCACCCATCAAAGAGAGCTATAAGCCAATACCACCTTCACATTACCAGTGTACCAAGGACATGTTGAGCAACATGAAGGCGGCTGGGGTTATCCGTGACAGTTGTAGCCTTTGGGCAGCTCCGTTGGTCCTGTTAAAGAAGAAGGACAGCACCACTCCCCCGTATTGAGGAATCGCTAGCTGCATTGAGAACTGCAAATTATTTTTCTACCCTTGATCTCACTAGTCACTATTGGCTAGTGTCCGTTGCTGAGGCAGACCGGGGGAAGACCGCCTTTGCCACCCCTATGGCGCTGGAGGTCGGCAGACTGTTGTTCAAAAGCAGTGTCTGACGAACAAATTTGCTTCATCCTGAGGAACTGGCCAGTCGGTACGGCCCGGATGGTGGAGGGGGTATGAGCAGAAGAAGCATGCAGCAGTGCGTTGACTGATGTTTCCTTCCTATGGACGTCGGTCTGAACAATTCGCTCAGAACCGAATGAAATTTTAATATCCAGGAAGTCAACGCAACTGCTGCTATGCTTATGCGTCAATCTGATGTTAAAGGTGTTGTTATTAAGTTCCTCCATAAATGTCTCGAGCTGCTCCACAGTGCCCTGCCAAAAAATCAAAATATCATCAATATACCTTAGCCAGCACTGCACATGGGCGCCAGCCCCTGCACCTCCGTCACCAAAAACCAACCAATCCCAGTACCTCTGCCTTCTATCTAGGTGCCTTGAGTTATGTCCTGTAAACTGTCACAGCGACCCAGACACACATGTGTAGTAGGGGAATATCCCTGCTGAGATGCCAGTGCTAGAGCACTCGTTTGCTGTGGAGTTGAACGCTATGTGAGCAGTTCTTACCTTCAATGAGCAGAAGTCTCTTTTTTCAGATTTCAATATCTCTGTGGGTATCTGGCAGAAATATGGAATACTCTTTACTGCTAAGACCCTGTACACCACTCCCACTAAAGGGGGCTTTACACGCTGCGACATCGCTAATGCGGAGTCGTTGGGGTCACGGAATTTGTGACGCACATCCGGCCGCATTAGCGATGTTGCTGCGTGTGACACCGATGAGCGATTTTGCATCGTTGCAAAAACGTGCAAAATCGCTCATCGGTGACATGGGTCTCCATTCTCGATTATCGTTACTGCAGCAGTAACGATGTAGTTCGTCGCTCCTGCGGCAGCACACATCACTCCGTGTGACACCGCAGAAACGAGGAACCTCTCCTTACCTGCCTCCCAGCCGCTATGAGGAAGGAAGGAGGTGGGCGGGATGTTCCGGCCACTCATCTCCGCCCCTCCGCTGCTATTGGGCGGTCGCTCAGTGACGTCGCTGTGACGCCGCACGGACCGCCCCCTTAGAAAGGAGGCGGTTCGCCGGTCACAGCGACGTCGCCGGTCAGGTAAGTATGTGTGACGGGTCTGGTCGGTGTTGTGCGGCATGGGCAGCGATTTGCCCGTGTCGCGCAACAGATGGGGCGGGTACCCACACTAGCGATATCGGGACCGATATCGCAGTGTGTAAAGTAGCCTTTAGTCACATGACCAAGACTGTATCTGTGTCCCTACAACACACTTGAGACAAATGTGTGTGTGAGCCTGCATTGTGGGGTATATATAATATATTATAGAGCTGGGAAGGATCATTCTAAGCAGTGAGCTGTTCCAGTATTTGTAGGAAAATACCCAGTAGAAGCATCAAACACAGCACCAATACCTCCCATCAGTATCCCACCACAGTGCCATGTAACCCATGCCCTACACTCCCATCTACACCAATACTATACAGGCACAAACTAGTATATCTGACTAAAAGCCCCCAAAATATGAAGAACGGCCTATAGTTGAGTGTGGATATAAAATCTATGTGAGCAGAGCTAGAATAGAAATCACTGATCGCATTGAAGTCATTCTGACCATAAATCACCATGATATCAAGGTGAGGAGTTGTGTGTTACTGCTGGGAGGAAAGGGTTAACAGTGGAATATTAAGGTGCATTTCTGTGTGCAGTGTTACTAGTCAATGTAACAATTCAATATGAGCTGCTCTTGGTGCCGGGGGAGGGAGATGCTCTCCTGAGCAAGATAGATGGGGAATGAACATGATATCTATATAGTGTAAGGCAGGGGGTCTCAAACTCGGCTGGGTGTATGGGCCGCACAGAGGAAAAAAATAATTTGGGGGGCTGCATTCTTTGCAGGACAAAGTGACATTTTTATTGGTACCATATATATATATTTTTTTCACACACCTTTGGATGACTGATTTTCAACATTTTTCACTTGTTTATTATAACAAATGTGCACATTCTTTGGTTAAATCTAAAAAAAAAAAATTTGATGTTAAAAAAAAGTCATGCCTTATTTTGTTTTTTTTTACATTTTATCCCTTTCTTTTAACTAATAGTGTT
>NW_027444639.1:0-19743 GCF_048569485.1 Anomaloglossus baeobatrachus | reverse complement strand
AACTTAGTGGCATCCAAAAAGTGGCTGTTGTACTCCATTAGTGTCCCACTGGTGCCAAGCAATTTCCAGCACCTCTGCATTCCACCCTCCTGCTCATTTTTACTAAGCTATTATAATAGCAAACACTGCTGAAACTTTAAGGGCCATAGTTGCATTGTCAGGGATAGTCAGTGTTGTTTCTTCAGCTGTCAATAAAGCTAGACCACTTCTGCAATCTACACCACCTCTCAATTTTTACTACCACATTTTAAGTTGCCAATCTTGTCGCTATCAAAATGAGTGGCAAAATGACAGATGATGGGGGAAAGGGGAACAGGCGTGTTGGAAAAGGAAAAAAAGTCTTTGTCCGTGGTCAGAGGTCTGCTCCCAAGCTACAGTGAGTACAGACCAGGAAATGGTCTGCAGTGATGCCCAGAACCTTTGTGACTCAGATTCAGGCCGTGATGACCAAGTTTCTGAGGATAATGTTGACCCTTATTCACAAACTGTAACACCTGTTGGTAGAGACAATGAGGAACATACTGATGACGATGAGACGCAGATACCAGATTGGGATGACAACTTAAATATTCGGTCACGGCAGGAGGAGGCTAGGTCTGAGGCTGAGGGGAGTGCAAACACAACGCTTGATGAGGAAGTTCTAGATTCCACCTACTGTCAACCCACAGTCAGGCACTCGAGGAGGTCAACAGAGGCGGTGGGGGAGGATGCAACTGACGACGAAGTTACCTTGCGCCTTCCTGGACAGAGGAGGAGTACTGGTAGCACGTCTACAACTGCATCCTCAGCCACCACTCTGCCTCTGAGCACTAGTCCGGGTGGCTCAGCAGGTCGCATGTCCTCTAAGCCTTGCCTAGCCTGGTCCTTTTTTGACCTTGCAAAGGATCGCCTAAATCATGTGATCTGTAAAATTTGTCGGGAATCTGTAAGTAGAGGCAAAAACCTCAGCAGTTTGACAACTTCTTCCATGAATCGTCACATGAATAAATATCATATGTCCCAGTGGGAAGCTCACCATGCTGCAATGCAGCCTAGCGGAGTGGACCATCCACCCCCTGCCCCTTCCAGTGCATCCGCGCGCTCTGCATCTTCTAGGACTGTGGGGACAGCTGTCACACCTAGTTTTCCACGCACACCTTCCACAACTGTAACCGCAACAGGCAGTTTGCTTGGTAGGTCGTCAGTTGGTTTGGAAGGGGAAACAAGTGCGTGTGTACAGCTCTCTCAGACATCGATAGCACCAACGTTGGATGAAGGCAACATCATGTCTACGCCTGCACTTTCCTCACAAACCTGCATTTTTCCAGGGACACCCTACTCACCACCGTCTCCACACAGCAGCCAGATCTCTGTCCCTCAGATGTGGACGAATAAAAGGCCATTTCCTGCGACCCATGACAAAGCTAAGAGGTTGACTTTATCCCTCTGTAAGTTCTTGGCTACCGAAACGCTGCCTTTCCGCCTGGTGGACACAGGATTTTTGAGACCTTATGTCCGTCGCTGTGCCCCAGTACCAGATGCCCAGTCGCAACTACTTCTCTAAGAAAGGTGTGCCTGCGCTACACCAGCATGTCGCACACAACATCACCGCTTCCTTGAGAAACTCTGTGTGTGAACGGGTGCATTTCACCACCGATACTTGGACCAGTAAGCATGGACAGGGACGTTACATGTCGCTGACTGGGCACTGGGTAACTATGGTGATAGATGGTGAAGGGTCTGCTGCACAAGTCTTGCCGTCCCCACGACTTGTGCGTCAATCCTCTGTCTGTCCAAGTTCCTCCACTGCTTCTGCCTCCTCAACCTCGTCTGGGTCCTCCATCTCCGCCCCAAGCCTGCCTGGTCAGGCCACCAGCGTTGTAACTGCGCACAAGGAATCACGCACAACTCATTACTATGCTGGCACCAGAGCGCAATGGCATCAGGCGGTCTTTATCTTGAAATGTCTTGGAAATAAGAGTCACACAGCGGCTGAGTTGTGGGCAGCTCTGGAGACTGAGTTTGGTAAATGGTTGTCTCCACTCAACCTGCAGCCTGGTAAGGCCATGTGCGACAATGCTGCAAACCTGGGTGCGGCCCTTCGCCTGGGCAAGGTGACACACGTACCTTGTATGGCTCACGTGTTGAACCTTGTTGTCCAGCAATTTTTAACACCCTATACCGGCCTAGATGGCCTTCTGAACAGGGCAAGAAAACTGTCTGCTCACTTCCGCCATTCCACCGCCACAGCTGAGCGACTTGCATCACTCCAGAAGTCTTTTGGCCTGCCGGTTCATCGCCTGAAATGCGATGTGCCGACACGCTGGAATTCTACTCTTCACATGTTGCAGCGACTGTGGCAGCACCGCCGAGCACTGGTGCAATACGTCATGACGTATAGCCTGGGCCAACGAGATGCAGAGGTGGGGAAGATCACCCTCATGGAGTGGTCTCAGATCAAGGACCTATGCACCCTTCTGCACAGTTTCGTCATGGCGACGAATATGTTTAGCGCTGACAATGCCATTATCAGCATGACAATTCCAGTCATTTACATGCTGGAGCACACGCTAAACACTATTCGGAGTCAGTGGGTGGGACAACAGGAAGGGGAGGAAGTACAAAAGGATTCATATGCGCAAGGGACAACAACATCACCAAGGTCCAGACGTTCATCATCACCAATGCGGCAGGCATGGGACCATGGGGGACAGGGATCAACAAGGGCACATGGTAGCAGGCAAAATGTTGAGGAAGGTGCAGGAGAACATGAAGAAATGGAGGATGAACTGTCCATGGACATGGAAGACTCAGCGGATGAGGGAGACCTTGGTCAAATTTCAGTTGAAAGAGGTTGGGGGGAGATGTCAGAGGAAGAAAGAACAGTTAGCACCTCTATACCACAAACACAGCGTGGACTTGGTCCGCATGGCTGTGCAAGACACATGAGCGCCTTCTTGCTGCACTACCTCCAACATGACCCTCGTATTGTCAAAATTAGAAGTGATGATGACTACTGGCTTGCTACACAATTAGATCCCCGGTACAAGTCCAAATTTTGTGACATAATTCCAGCCATAGAAAGGGACGCACGTATGCAGGAGTATCAGCAGAAGCTGTTACTCGATCTTAGCTCGGCTTTTCCACCAAACAACCGTGGTGCACGGAGTGAATCTCCCAGTTGTAACTTGACAAACATTGGATGGTCTCGTCATGAACAGTCTAACCGTACCAGCAGCACCGTATCTGGTGCTGGTAACAGCAATTTTATTGAATTGTTTCATAATTTTTTTAGACCATCCTTTGCAAGGCAAGCAGAGACAAGAAGTCTGACACATAGTCAATGGCTGAAGAGGATGATACAGGAGTATCTCCAAATGAACATCGATGCCATGACTTTGCAAATGGAGCTTTTCTCATTTTGGGCTTCAAATCTTGAAAAATGGCCTGAGCTCTCCACTTACGCCTTGGAGATATTGTCATGTCCAGCTGTCAGCGTTGTCTCAGAACGTGTCTTCAGTGCTGCTGGGTGTGTGCTGACAGATAAGCGCACACGTCTGTCCAGTGACAATGTGGACAGACTAACGTTCATCAAAATGAACAAGTCATGGATCCGCAAGGACTTTACTACTCCTGTGTCATCCTGGGGAGAGTAAATGCTTGTGTATTTGGAATGTGCTTGATGCAAATCTACCTGTGAAGTGTACAACTGGGGCACAAGTGCTGCCACTGAAGGGGTGTCTGTGTGGCCCAATTTTTGGAAAAAAGGGAGACTCCGCTTGGAGTAACCCTTGCTTGCAGTATTTCTAAAAATGATCCAAGATGAACAGATCTGGGATCAGCAAAGACTTTACTACCTACCCCGGTGTCATCCTGGGGACGGTTAAGGATGGTGTATTTTTAAAGGTGCCTGATGCAAATCTACCTGTGAAGTGTATAACTGGGGCACAAGTGCTGCCACTGAAGGGGTGTCTGTGTGGCCCAATTTTTGGAAAAAAGGGAGACTCCGCTTGGAGTCACATTGTGGTATTTACATGATTTTAGAAGGGCATGCCATGCCTATATCTGTGTCTCGTCCTCTTTTTCCTCGTAACGCTGTTTTGTTTTCGCATGAGAATTTGTTCTTGTCACTTTCCCATGTGTTTGTGTTGTGTTGTGAGTTGTTTGTCACCTTTTGGACACCTTTGAGGGTGTTTTCTAGGTGTTTTTATGTGTTTGTGATTGCCTCCCATTGTTTCCTATGGGGTTCGAGTGGTTCGCCGAACCAGTTCGCCGAACTGAACTCGAACGCAACCTCCGTTTGGCGAACCAAGCTCGAGCCGAACCACGACCGGTTCGCTCATCTCTATTAGTGACACAGTGCACAGCCATTTTGTTGGTGACAGCAAAGTGATCCTAATGTTTCTAAAGTGTTGCCAAGGACAGCTGGCATAGTGTCCTACTGTATACTGTGCCCCACTCTATACTATGCCTCATATGCTCTGCCATTATATTACTGTGCCCTGATGTTCCTTTGTCCTGATATTCCTGTGCCCCTATATTCCTATGCCTCGATATTTCTGTGTGCCCATATTCTTGTGCCTCTATGTTCCTGTGAGCCCATATTTCTTCTCGCAATAATGCTGTGCCCCAATATTCCTGTGCCCAATATACTCTGCCCCAATATTCCTGTGCCTCGGCATTCCTGTGACCCCATATTTCTATGCCCCATATGTCTGTGCCCCCATATGTCTGTGCCCCCATATGTCTGTGCCCCCATATTTCTGTGCCCCCATATTTCTGTGCCCCCATATTTCTGTGCCCTCATATTTCTGTACCTCAATTTTTCTATGCCCCCATATTCCTGTGCCTCCATATTCCTGTGCCTCAATATTCCTGAGCCCCGATATTCCTATGCCTCAATATTCCTGTGCCTCATATTTTTGTACATCATGTACTTTGCCCCAAATACTGTGCTCCCATATACTGTGCCCCGATATTCCTGTGACCGCATATTCCTGTGACCCCATATTTCTGTACTTCCATATTCCTGTGTCCCAATATACTGTACCCCAATATTTCTGTGCCCCGATATTCATGTACAACAATATTCCTGTGCCCCATATTTCTGTGCCCGCATATTACTTTAACCTCCATATACTGTGCCCCCATATTCCTCTGGCTCGATATTCCTGTGCCCCCATATTTCTGAGCCCCATATTCTTGTGCCCAATATACTGTGCCCTGATATTCCTGTGCTCCCATATTTCTTTCTCCCGATACACTGTGCTCTGAGTGCTGAGAGGAGAAACTGCTGAGACACCAGGCTGACAAGAGAAGCTGCCGGCCGGAATTGGAGGTCCGAGGTGAGATGTGGTGAGGAGGGGTGATCTGCAGCGTGAGCCTGGCACTGCACTACAGATGTCGTGCCGCAATCACCATGAGCAGCCAAGTGCAGCCTCTCCTGTCAGCCTAATGTCTTGGCTGTATCTCCTGTCAGCGTTCACAGCACAGAGCAGTGAGAAGCTGCCCGAAGCGGAGGCCCGAGGTGAGCACAAGCAAGAGGGGTGATCGACTTCCACAACAAACCATGATCAATTAGGCGACAAGCAAGAGGGAGGGCGACTTCCACAGCACACGAGCTGCAGGTAGGGGGGGATCACTGCTGCTCGTCACCAGTAGTCACTCCATCTCCGATCTCCACTCCTGTGAGCCTGGTGTCTTGTCAACTCCTTCTGTCACAGCTAGACTAGCACTGAGCAAGCATTGGGTGATAGGGGGAAAGTGCAGCATAAAGCGGCGGTCTTCTCCCAGTGCTGCAGTGTGAGATCACAACAGGGAGCAGACACAATGTAAAAGATAGGGTCGGACAGCGACTATCAGGCCTAATCAGACTATCAGGCCTCATGCACAGGGGCTGTCGTATTTGAGCATCGTAATTCCCATGTACATATCCCCTGATGAAGATTGGTGACCCCAATAATTGAAACGTACGTAGGGCGTTTCTGAGGTATCTTTTCCTGGTTGGTGGTGTGTATATGGGAATTACGGGCTGGTTCATGCATGTTTATTAACAATGTAAAAAACTATTCTTCTATGTTATCAGCCCTAGCATGGGTGTTTTATGCTGTATCCTAGATTGTGTGCTGCAACATATGTAAGTGTACACTATGTCTATAAAATTTGTACTAATATGCAATGGTGGCACTCTGCAAGGATCATCATTAACCCTTTACCATGTCACCTGCCGTCCAGGGAATTTGTAACATCTTTTAATTATTGATGGTTTTATGGATTCTCATCACTTGTTTTCCAATAAATGTATTTGATTTTTGCACCTTAAAAACTCGTTCTGTTTTTCCTTCAATTATGAATCAAACATGGTAGATTACATTATATATTGGAAATTTGATGAAAAAGCCGTAGTACCAGAAATATCTACCCCTTTGTCTGCTGGGTTGGATCTTCATTCTACTAAGGTTGTGTTAATAACACCAGGTAAGGTGGGGGTCATTCCCACAGGTTTATGATGTTAGATTCCAAAAGGCCATTATGGGCAAACTAGAAGGTGGCCCGATTCTAACGTATCGGGTAGTCTAGAATGTGTATGTAGGTTAGCAGATTGAATAATAATATAATCAGTAAGTCTTGAATAATGATGGTTCATTGTCTGCTGGTTGGTCTCCTGCTGTGCAGCACACATCGGCGTGTTTGACAGTTGGAGACCAACGATCTGAATGGGCAGGGAGTCGGGGTAAGCTAGTAACTATTGTACACATCGGGTAACTATGCAAAGCGGTTTTCATAGTTACCTGAAGTATACGCTGGTTAACAGCGTATGCCGGCTCTGGCACACGTGTGCCGAGAGCCGGGGTAAGCTAGTAACCATGTTACACATTGGGTAACTAAGCAAAGCGGTTTCTATAGTTACCCGATGTGTATCATGGTTACCAGCCTACGACGGCTCCGGCACATGTGTGCCAAGAGCCAGGGTAAGCTAGTGGTTTCACACATCCGGCTTTTCTCCACTTTCTCGGATCCAGCGCGCTGCCGTAGGCTGGTTTCAGACGTCCGTGTTTTAGGTACGTGTGACATCCGTTTTTAACACGGATGTCACACGTACCCATGTTATTCTATGATGTGCCTCACACGTCCGTGTTTACACAGCACGGATGTCACACGCATCACACACTGATGTGATCCGTGTGACATCAGTGTAAAACATACCGGAGAAAATATGGGTCTTTTTAATAAAGATATTTTCTATATTTACTTCTCTCCAGCGATGCTGTCTCCGGCTCTGCTGCCTCCCGCTCCTTATCGCCGCTCATTATACTCACTGAATATTCAGTGCCCTGTGGAGCTGGAAGCCGGAGGATCACGGGGACTTCAGTGCCGGGGACCGCATCGCTGGGTGAGTATACAGCAGAGTGTGTGTGTACATGCATGTGCGCTATGTGTGTATGCGCCGGTGTATCCATGTGTGTCTGCTATGTGTGTATATGTTCTGAGTGTGAGTGTGTGTGCATACATGCATGTGCGCTATGTGTGTATGCGCTCGGTGTATCCATGTGTGTCTGCTATGTGTGTGTGTCTGTCTGCTATGTGTGTGTGCGCTCAGTGTGTGTGTGTGTGTACATGCATGTGCGCTGTGTGTATGCACTCGTTGTATCCATCTGTGTCTGCTATGTGTGTATATGTGCTCAGTGTGTGTGTGTGTATACATGCATGTGCGCTATGTGTGCATGCGCTCGGTGTATCCATGTGTGTCTGTGTGTGTCTGTCTGCTATGTGTGTGTGCTCAGTGTGTGTGTGTGTGCTCAGTGTGTGTGTGCTCAATGTGTGTGTGTACATGCATGTGCGCTATGTGTGTATACATGCATGTGCGCTATGTGTGTATGTGCCGGTGTATCCATGTGTGTCTGCTATGTGTGTATATGTGCTCATTGTGTGTGTGTGTGTGTGTGATAGGCGGTCAGGAGCGGGAGGCAGCAAAGCCAAAGAAAGCAGGTAAATATGAAAAATATTTTTATTTCACAGACACGTGTTTTCTCTGGTACCTGTCACACGCATACAAACACGGATGTCACACGTATGATCAAAACCATGCGTGTGACTGGTACCTGATTAAATACGGACGTCTGAAAGCAGCCATACACTGTGTACAGTACAGTGGCCGCGCCGCAACTTCCTGGTCACATGCTCCGGTCACATGACAACACGTGGTCGGAGCTTGTCGCGTGGCCACTGTAGTGTACACAGTGCGTGGGAGCACGCCGGATCTGACAAAGTGGAGAAAAGGTAAGTAACTATTCAAAGCGACAGTGCTGACGTTTGTCGGGAGCCGGGGTAAGCAAGTAACCATGTTACACATCGGGTAACTAAGGAAAGCGGTTTCTATAATTACCCGATATGTACCATGGTTACCAGCCTACGTCGGCTCCGGCACACGTGTGCGGGGAGCCGGGGTAAGCTAGTGGTTTCACACATCCGGCTTTTCTCCACTTTGTCTTGCCGGTGTGGGCTTCCGGGGGTGCAGCAGTCACTTGGGAGTCGGGGCTCCGTGTGGGTTTGGGGAATGCGTGTGGGTGGCGAGGCCAGGGCGAGCGTCCAATGCGTGCAGGGGGCCGGAGCGAGCGGCCAATCCGTGAGGGGGGCGGAGCCGAGGCGAGGCAAGCGGCCAATGCGACGGTTGTCACTGTAACAACATAATTTTGGAGCAAGACAGACAGACAGACAGAATAAGGCAATTATATATATATAGATAGCTACAAGATCTAGTTTTGCCTTAAAAGGAGCAATGGTGATGGGTGGAGTAATTGAGGCAGATTATCAGGGTGAAATTAAGGTAATAATGATCAATATGGGAGAAGAGCCTTTGATCATTGAAAAGGATCAGCTAATGGCACAGATGCTGCTGATATCTGTATCTTTAGACCAGGTTGAGGAAGGAAGCGCTCCTGCTAAATTAACCCTTAGAGGAAACAAGGATTTTGGGTGCTCAAATATCACAAATGTAGGTGCCAAAATCTGAATCCAAAATGTTCAAGGACCGCCTTCTGAGGCTGAGGTCATTGCAGTAAGGAAGGATTGTACTTTATTAGTAATGAGCTGCGCATGCTCGGGAGCTAGGGTCAAGCATCTTTGCTCCCGCACATGCGCGGGTTTAGATTGACGGTCTGGTTGCCCGCCCAGCGAGTTACGGCGACGTACGCATGCGCCGACCATATTGACAGGCAGAACCTGTGATTCGTTATACCACTTCACGGGGGATTATTTAGACCCATGCACAGTGCATGGATTATATACCTCCCCCTGATGAAGCGAACACCACGGCGGCATATCCACAGATTTAAATGTGAAACGTACGTATGGGTAAGTTACACGCTATGTCAGCGGATCTAAGGGATATTCTACTCTTTTTGTACTTATGTGCTTAGTTTCCTTATACTCCTATTTGGGACACTTGTCTTAATAACGATGTGATTACTACTGCCCATCACTACTATTTGATGGATTGTAATATCTATTTCTCTGCTGCTATTTTTCATTTGGTGTTTTTACTGTGATCCTGATTTATTTTTCTATTAGTAATGAGACCTGGGGTTGAGAAGTGGGAGTATGTTCCCCAAGAAAAAAATGCTTTTTGCGGGAATAATGCTTGTGCCTCTTGATTACAGAAGTAAAAAACAGTTTATGGAATCCTTGGTGCAGAATTTTTGGTCAATCTAGAAAATGAAGTGTGAAATGTGGTGAATATGGGTCATGCTATTTCCCATGACAACGGGATGGACAAGCCTATATCAAGAGGAACCAATGGCCAATCGATTTTTAATACATCATCAAGTGATCTCTGAAGCATTGAACAATAGTCAACATGCGGGTTTCTGGATTTGCACCCATTATCCTATAATAGCTACAAGCATTCCTTTTCTAGGTGTCCCTGTTACATGGAGGATATTTTAACATGGAACAGTTGTTCTAATACCTTAGCAAACAATGACACTGGAATTCTCGGTTATGGAATATGACTGTACTCATACCAATAGTAGGATGGGTAAATCTCCATTGGTGGCAAGGGAATATGAGTGGAACAAGTAAAAATCTGCAGTATTTGGCATTTAAAGGAGGATCTTGGGTGCCAAGAAATAAAACTGGACTAACTAAGTTGGGAACTATACCCATGGACAATATACAAATCAGTTTTAAATCAACTTCAAATACAGCAGATGCCTTTAAGCAATTACTAGCAATATTGTAGCGTGTAAAGCGGCCTTTAGGTATAGTCCCTTATATGGTTTTGTGCCCTTTGTTTGCACCCAAAGAATTTCATTTTAATTTCTGCCGCAGTGCGGGTGTCAAAAATGTCCTTTAACCTGGCCAGTATATGTGTTACTGTCCCTTTATCAGTGTCAGACCAGGACTTTACTTCACGCTGGGCTGCGCCAGTCCTATTATTATGCCCACTTTCTGGCTTTTGCTTTTACTTCAAATAGCCTTTGCAGCCTTTCTCTAAAGTCGCTCAGAGTATGCGCTCCCCTGAGTATTGTGGTAACCAGGCCGCTCCCGGGAGGTATGGCATTGTGAGCGGCATTACGGGCGCTGCGGCTGGGGCTGTAGCGGCAGCCTCATCTCCACCTGGGCTGGACATCTTCTTCACCCCTTAGTGGATCTTACCAGGCTCCGCGTTTCTCTTCTAGGTCTCTCTTCCGGGTAGCGCAGGGTTAACTAACCGTCGCTCTGATGGTGGGCTTTCTTTGCGCTCTTTTTCTGGCACACCCCCTTTCTTCCTGTGTCCGGCAGTTTTAATTGCGGCGTCAGTTTCCACCAACAGTAAAACACAGTCTATTAAATACAGTTCTGAGGCATACAGTACTGGGTGGTACCGGGCACGATGATCCTGTTCGTGACGCCAGTGACTCGCCCGTCCCAGGGCCTTAGGTGACTCCGTGTCGGGCCGGACTAGTCCACGGTAGTCAGCAGTGGCGGGGCCCGACTCCGTGACCCTGGCAGAGTCAATTAATGTGGCGGTATTGGGGAAGACGGTAATAAAGTTTATATAAGATTCGTGACGCCACCTATGGTATTATGCGGCTATGAGGCCGCGGCTGCGCTTCAAGTTCCCTGGGGCAGTTGGTGATGGCGCAGCTGAGGTGATCTCTTGCTCCCCACAGGTGGAGCGGGACCCCGGGGCACAGTATCAAAGTCTATTTTGGAAGCCTGGTGGACTTCAGGGTCAGGGGTCAGGATACGGATGATAATAACAGACCAACACAGTAGTTTCTTTACCTCCTTCCTTTTACTCTGCAGTGCAGTGCAGTGAAGTCCTGGGAGACCGGTACAGATGGCGGTAGCGATCCGGTTAGCCTGGAAGCAGTTGGGGGGTATCTCACTGGCCAGGTGAGTATTGAGGCCTTCTCCCTATGCTTTCTTCTCTTCTACAAGACCCCGCTGCGTTAGCTCGATGGAGGCCCTCTCTGCTGGGACTTTGGTACTTCCCGTTCCCGTATGGTAGGCTGCGCGGGCCTTCACTGATGCCACTCTGCTGGAGACAACACCGGGCTAAAGTGCGGTTCTACCTTCGGGTTGTTTTGGGGCCAGATGACCTGCAGTCCTCCTGCCCTTCGGATTCGGTTACCGGGACTCAAGCACCCTGGCAACCACGGACTCCTATGTTCGATTTTTAGCGTTTTCTTCTGAGGCGAGCCGGTTCAGCTCTGCTCTCCCCAGAATCTTCCTCCTGTGCCCCTCTGCAGACCTTGCTTTTCTGGGCTGAGCTATCTTAGCCCCAGATCCCAGCTCGCATGTCCGCACTACTCCAGTTCCTCACTCAAGCTCCTTTCTCCTCAGCCGTCTGCTTTCAACTCCTGACTGGACTGGACTCCTGTCAACTTTCAACTGTCACTTTTCTCTCTGACTGGAAAACTCACTCTGACCAGACCTGGCTGATTCTAACCAGTTCCACTCACTACCTCACTACTCCTCCCCCAGGTCAGAACTCCCCCTGCTGACCTGAGTAGGAACTGCATTGTTTGTAGGTAATTAGTGGCCAAGGGACTCCCCCCTCTTGCTTCCAGGCTTAGTATTGACCCTTTTAATTTAGGTCACTCCTCAACCTCACTGAAAGTGCCAGAACACCCCGATACAATTTTATACACAAAGAAAATGTGGTATAAATCCTTTTAAATAAAAATAATCTTTATTATAATTGCATTAAAATTAATACAGCAAGTAAGTCCTCAAGGGGTTTACCTGAACTGCTGGATTAGGTCAATAACAGTAATAGTGGACAGTTTACAACATGACATACATACAAGAGGATCACAGTATTTTGATCATAACAACAAGGATGTAATACAGTGGATTATAAGTAACCACACACTGAAATTTCCTATTGATACTGTTTGATGGTAATGTACCCAACTTCAAAACATTGCCAAATGTGATCACTTATCTATGTGTCAAGTCCATCACGTTATTGTGGTACAACCAAGGCCTTGCTCACATAGTTAGAGACAGTATTAGTTATAACCAACGTACCCACAGCCCACAGTTTTTCCACAGTTATAGTACTAAAAGTTACTAACCACTTCACAGCAAGTCCAGGCAACCGCCAGTATTGACCCTTGTGGGATAACACTACTGTGGCAACCAGACCGCTGGGGCGCCACAAGTTCATAATCATTTCAAAACAACAATACTAATAATATTTTAACTCAGGAAGAGTTCAGAAATCAATATTTTGTGGAATAACCATGATTTTTAATCACAGCTTTCATGCGTCTTGGCATGCTTTCCACCAGTCTTTCACATTACTTTTGGGTGACCTTGTGCCACTCCTGGTGCAAAAATGTAAGCAGTTCTTCTTTGTTTGATGGCTTGTGACTATCCATCTTCCTCTTGATTACATTCCAGAGGTTTTCAGTGAGGTTCAGGTCTGGAGATTGGGCTGGCCATGACAGGGTTTTGATGTGGTGGTCCTTCATCCACATATTGATTGACCTAGCTGTCTGACGTACTGCAGTGCATGGGTGGCCCACATAGCCGCAAAACCACAGGTGGCGTCACGAACTTTACTCTATTGTAAATATAACTGCCATCATCATCCCCTTTATTGGAAAAGACACCGCCAGGGTCACGGAGTCTGGCCTCACCACTGCTGACATCCCTGGACTAGTCTGGCTCGGTACCGAGTATCGCCTAAGGCCCTGGGGCTGGGCGTGTCATACAAGCCACAATGTCTTGCAACCACTGTGAAATTTGGTGGAGGATCGGTGATGATCTGGGGATGCTTCTGAAAGGCTGGAATTGGGCAGATTAAACTTTGCGAAGGACATATGAATCAAGCCACATACAAGGTTATACTGGAAACACAGTTGCTTCCTTCTGCTCAGGCAATGTCCCCCAATTGAGGACTGGTTTCTCCAGCAGGACAATGCACCAGCCATGCCACACAGCTAGGTCAACCAATGTGTGGATGAAGGACCACCACATCAAAACCCTATCATGGCCTGTCTAAATGATTATGAACTTTTTTCTTTGCATTACTTGAGGTCTGAAAGTATTGGACTTTTTTGTTATTTTGACCATTTCTCATTTTCAGAAAAGAAATACAAAATGTATTGCTTGGAAATTCAGAGACATGTTGTCAGTAGTTTATAGAATAAAAGAACAACTTACATTTTACTCAAAAATATACTTATAAAGAGAAAAATCAGAAAAACTGAAAATTTTACATAGGTCTCTTAATTTTTGCCAGAGCTATATACAGTGCCTACAAGTAGTATTCAACCCCCTGCAGATTTAGCAGGTTTGATAAGATGCAAATAAGTTAGAGCCTGCAAACTTCAAACAAGAGCAGGATTTATTAACAGATGCATAAATCTTAGGCTATGTGCGCACGTTGCGTACAAGCCCTGCAGAAATTTCTGCAGCGATCTGAAGAGCACATGTGCGCTTTAGATCGCTGCAGAAATGTCCATAGTGAGCGCCGATTCCATGCGCTCTGCCTGCAGCTCCTGCCATAGACCGTGCAGGAGCTGCCGGCAAAGCGCAGGAAAGAAGTGACATGTCACTTCTTTTTGCGCAGCGCTTCGGCAGTAGCCGAAGCGCTGCGCTCTTAAACGCCACGTGCGCACGGCCCCTGCACAGTCTCCATAGACAGTGCAGGGGACGCAGGACGCATGCAGTTACGCTGCGCTACAAAGCGCAGCGTAACTGCATGTTTTTACGCGACGTGCGCACATAGCCTTACAAACCAACAAGTTATGTTGCTCAGTTAAATTTTAATAATTTTCAACATAAAAGTGTGGGTCAATTATTATTCAACCCCTAGGCTTAATATTTTGTGGAATAACCCTTGTTTGCAATTACAGCTAATAATCGTCTTTTATAAGACCTGATCAGGCCGGCACAGGTCTCTGGAGTTATCTTGGCCCACTCCTCCATGCAAATCTTCTCCAAGTTATCTAGGTTCTTTGGGTGTCTGACACTGCCGAGATCGCAACTGCATTGTGATTAGACACGTCTGAGAGATGCCTCCTGATTCTAACCTTCAAGGGTCCCGTGGTGCAACCAGTGTATTGGATGTTACAGATTTTGCATGATATTAAATATACAATGTAAGAAGAATTGCAATTAATTACATTTTTTATTTTAAATGTTTTTTTATTAGCTATTGAAAAAAAATGTTTTTCCTTTTTGTGCAAAATTGCAAGCTTTACATCTGGCTGCACCACATTTATAAAAGCCCTTCAATGTGATCCAGGAGGATCCCCCAGTACGGCCACTATCACTTGTGAAAAGACTGGGGGAAAGAATAGTGTTAAGTGTAGGTGCCCGTTTTGCAACACACCTAACATTATTCTGAATCACCTGTTTGAGAATAGGATCCTCATTAAGAATTGGTAGGTATTTTTTCACAATATCAGTAACAGTATGATATTGATTACTGAAATTGGTTGAAAAGACAATATTATTATTAGTTTTATTTTTCATATGAGATAATTTATGTTTAAATAATAAGTCTTCCCTATTAATTGCACCTACAATTGTTTTGGCTCTATTAAAGGCCCCGTCACACTAAGCAACATCGCAACATCGCTAGCAACATCGCTGCTAACGAACAACTTTTGTGACGTTGCTAGCGATGTTGCTGTGTGTGACATCCAGCAACAACCTGGCCCCTGCTGTGAGGTCGTTGGTTGTTGCTGAATGTCCTGGGCCATTTTTTAGTTGTTGCTGTCCCGCTGTGAAGCACAGATCGCTGTGTGTGACAGCGACAGAGCAACAACTAATGTGCAGGCAGCAGGAGCCGGCTTCTGCGGAGGCTGGTAACCAATGTAAACATCGGGTAACCAAGAAGCCCTGTCCTTGGTTACCCGATATTTACCTTTGTTACCAGCCTCTGCCGCTCTCACTGTCAGTGCCGGCTCCTGCTCTGTGCACATGTAGCTGCAGGACACATCGGGTTAATTAACCCGATGTGTGCTGTAGCTAGGAGAGCAGGGAGCCAGCGCTAAGCAGTGTGCGCTGCTCCCTGCTCTCTGCACATTTAGCTGCAGCACACATCGGGTAATTAACCCGATGTGTGCTGTAAGTAGGAGAGCAAGGAGCCAGCACTAAGCGGTGTGCGCTGCTCCCTGCTATGTGCACATGTAGCTGCAGCACACATCGGGTAATTAACCCGATGTGTGCTGTAACTAGGAGAGCAGGGAGCCAGCGCTCAGTGTGCGCTGCTCCCTGTTCTCTGCACGTGTAGCTCCGTGCACTGGTAACCAAGGTAAATATCGGGTTGGTTACCCGATATTTACCTTAGTTACCAAGCGCAGCATCTTCCACGCGGCGCTGGGGGCTGGTCACTGGTTGCTGGTGAGCTCACCAGCAACTCGTGTAGCGACGCTCCAGCGATCCCTGCCAGGTCAGGTTGCTGGTGGGATTGCTGGAGTGTCGCAGTGTGACATCTCACCAGCAACCTCCTAGCAACTTACCAGCGATCCCTATCGTTGTTGGGATCGCTGGTAAGTTGCTTAGTGTGACTGGACCTTAAGTCACATAGCACCGATACCGGGGTGAGATATACCTGCCTTCATCCACTAATCCCACATGAGTCTCACAATATATATATATATATATATATATATATATGCCACGCTCCCCGGGTCCCCTGCTCTGCTCCCCGGCTCACCTGCTCTGCTCCCCGGCTCACCTGCCACGCTCCCTGGCTTCCCTGCGTCGCTCCCCGGCTCCTCTGTCCGGCGTCCGCCGCTCCCCGGTCTCCAGCCTCCATTGCCTGCGGTCCCCAGGCGTCCTGGTCCCCGCTCCCGGCGCCCGTCGGCTACTCAGCCCCAGCCCGGCTCTCCCGCGTCCTGCTCACCGCTCCCTGCCCTGGCTTCTGGCACCCGGGCCTTGCGCATGCGCATTAGGGCGCGCGCGCGGTCATTGACCCTCTCTTAAAGGGCCAGCGTCCACTGACAGGAAATTGAACACACAGGTACAGGGTATAAAGGGGTTTAGTGTCCAAGTGGGCGGGGCCTGTTCTTCGTGTTTCCTAAGCTAGGAGTCAGGTCTCCTTGTGTCTCTGTGATATACTCACCTATCTCTCTTCTAGAGCTGCTTCTGCCTCGCCATCCGGTCCTGCCGACTCCCGAACCCCGAACGCTGACTATCTGCCATCCCGTCAGTCCGTTCCATCTCTGATCCCTGTGGTGACCCGTCCTCTCGCTCCATCGGTTCCGGACCCTGCCTGACAACACCTCGGCCTCCGAACCTGAGCTCCGTCACCCGGACTACCATCAGTGACTCCGTGGTCCCAGGGACTTCTCCATTCTACTCTGTTGCACGGACTGTCCTGCTACCTGTAGTGCTCCGGCTACCGGACTCCTTGCCTTCAGTAAGGTGTTCGGCCCAGTGGATCCACCTCCTGGGTCTGCCCGTCCATCTGGCCCTAACAGTAAGAACAGGCCATGGATCCCGCCGAAGCACTAGCGGCCTTGCAGGAGGAACTCCAACGCCAGCGTGAGACCCAGACCCGCATGCTGAACTTTATGTCTTCTGTGGACGCCCGCCTGAACACGCTACAAGCGTCGGTTACATCTTCGGCATCTCGAGCTTTCACTGGACAATCCACGGCCCCAGCTCCCGTGGCTGCCTCCTCGGATGCTTCCAGGCTTCGTTTGGCCTCACCACCCCGGTACGCCGGAGATCCCAAGACCTGCAGGGGATTCATAAACCAATGCTCCCTCCATTTCAAGCAGCTGCCGCATTTGTTTGCCTCCGACCAAGCCAAGGTCGCGTTCATGATGTCCCATCTGGAGGGTGAGGCACTGGCGTGGATGAACCCCTTGTGGGAGAAAGAGGACCCTGTGACCATTAACATCCAGGAGTTCCTGCAGGCATTTCGTGGCACCTTTGACAAGCCCGGACGCGCCGCCGCGTCTGCCTCATCTCTCCTCTGGTTACGTCAGGGGACTCTGACGGTGGGTCAATATGCCATCCGTTTTCGCACCTTGGCTTCGGAACTCAGGTGGAACAATGAGGCTCTAACCGCCGCCTTCTGGGAAGGCCTCTCGGGTCGTATCAAAGATGAGCTGGCTGGTCGTGACGTGCCGTCCACCCTGGATGCCCTGATTGCCCTAGCAACTCGAGTGGACATTCGCTTTCAGGAACGATCCAAGGAAGTGTCCCGTGAGAGACATCCGATACGGCATTCCTCTCCTCCGCAGAAGCCCGCCGTTCTTCAGTCAACGGCATCTGGTGTCTCCGTCCACGAGCCCATGCAGATCGACCGTTTGCGGCAGTCTGAACAACGCCGAGCAGAACGGCTCGCCAAGGGCCTCTGCTTCTACTGCGGAGAGGGCACACACCTACGCTCCTGTCCAGAGAGGCCGGGAAACTCCAAAGCCTAGGGTTGGTAGGAGAGGCCACCCTAGGTGCTGGGACTCTCTCAGACCCGGTTACGTGGACTGTTCAAGTAACAACGGGAGAGACGCGGTTCACGGCTGAGGCGTACCTCGATTCCGGGGCAGCAGGCAATTTCATCCAGCAGGCCACGGTGGACAAGTACCAGGTGCCTGTTACTCCACTCGACAAACCCCTCGTGATTGCCTCTCTGGATGGGAGACCCCTCTCTGACACCATCTCGTGGATCACCAAGCCGGTGGAACTGCGTATCGGTGCCCTGCACACCGAGAACATCGCTCTCTACGTCCTCCCACACATGTCCCATCAAATCCTGCTGGGACTCCCCTGGCTACGGACACACGAACCGTCAGTCAGCTGGGGCACTGGTGAAATCACCCGATGGGGCTCCTCCTGCCACGAGAACTGTCTGAAGACCATACAACCCATCCGACGACCTCCGGTTCCAGAATCCCTACCGGGACTGCCCTCGGCCTATTGGTCCTTCGCGGACGTCTTTGACAAAAAGGAATCAGAGGTACTTCCGCCACATCGTCCTTACGATTGTGCCATCGACCTGCTCCCGGGAACTACACCACCTCGAGGACGGATATATCCGCTGTCTCCTGCCGAAGCAAGGGCCATGTCTACCTACATCACAGAGAACCTGGCAAGGGGATTCATTCGGAGATCCTCCTCTCCTGCTGGAGCAGGCTTCTTCTTCGTCAAGAAGAAAGAGGGCGACCTACGCCCATGCATAGACTACCGGGGATTGAACCAAATCACCGTGAAAAATAAGTACCCCCTGCCGCTCATCCCCGAATTGTTTGATCGGCTTAGAGGAGCTCGTGTGTTCACCAAGTTGGATCTTCGGGGTGCCTACAACCTGGTCCGCATCCGCTCAGGGGACGAATGGAAGACCGCGTTCAATACTCGCGATGGGCACTATGAATACTGTGTGATGCTATTCGGCCTGTGTAACGCACCAGCAGTCTTTCAAGAATTGGTGAACGACGTGTTCCGAGACCTTCTCTACGTCTGTGTGGTGGTGTATCTTGATGACATCCTGGTCTTTTCTCCGGACCTCCAGACCCACAGAGAGAACGTGCAGCTGGTACTACAACGACTGAAGGAGAATCGTCTGTACGCCAAGTACGAGAAGTGTGTCTTCGAGCAGTCTTCTCTTCCCTTCCTGGGTTACGTAATCTCCGATACCGGCCTGCAGATGGATCCGGAGAAGGTCTCTGCCATTCTCCACTGGCCCCCTCCTTCTGGACTGAAGGCAATCCAACGCTTTCTGCGATTCGCAAACTATTACCGTCAGTTCATCCCTCACTTCTCTGCTCTGACTGCACCTCTCTCCGCCTTGACCAAGAAGGGGGCTAGTCCAAAGGACTGGTCACCTGCGGCCGACGCCGCGTTTGGCTCCCTGAAGCGGGCGTTTGCTTCCTCCCCTGTGCTCCACCGTCCGGAGTTAAACCGACAGTTCACCTTGGAGGTGGATGCCTCCTCCTCGGGAGCCGGAGCAGTGCTCATGCAGAAGTCCTCCTCCGGGAAGATGGTTACTTGCGGTTTCTTCTCCAAGAGCTTCTCAGCGCCTGAACGCAACTACACCATCGGTGACCGCGAGCTATTGGCAGTCAAACTGGCTCTGGAAGAATGGCGCTACCTTCTGGAGGGAGCAGTGTACCCCGTTATCATTTACACGGACCACAAAAACCTGGAATACCTGCGGTCTGCTCAGCGACTGAACCCACGGCAAGCCAGGTGGTCCTTGTTCTTTGCCAGGTTCGATTTCTAGCTCCATTTCCGACCTGCGGACAAGAATGTACGCGCAGATGCCTTGTCCAGGTCATTCATGCCCATGGAGCAGGAGGAGGAGACTTC
>NW_027444638.1:77500-211378 GCF_048569485.1 Anomaloglossus baeobatrachus | reverse complement strand
CTGTACACGAGGACTCAGTGGAGGTTATTACTGTACACGAGGACTCAGTGGAGGTTATTACTGTACACGGGGACTCAGTGGAGGTTATTACTGTACACGGGACTCGGGGGAGGTTATTACTGTACACGGGACTCAGTGGAGGTTATTACTGTACACGGGACTCGGGGGAGGTTATTACTGTACACGGGACTCGGGGGAGGTTATTACTGTACACGAGGACTCAGTGGAGGTTATTACTATACACGGGGACTCGGGGGAGGTTATTACTGTACACGGGGACCCGGGGGAGGTTATTACTGTACACGGGGACTCGGGGGTTATTACTGTACACGGGGACTCAGTGGAGGTTATTACTGTACACGGGGACCCTGGGGAGGTTATTACTGTACACGGGGACTCGGTGGAGGTTATTACTGTACACGGGGACTCGGGGGAGGTTATTACTGTACACGGGGACTCAGTGGAGGTTATTACTGTACACAGGGGACTCGGGGGAGGTTATTACTGTACACGGGGACTCAGTGGAGGTTATTCCTGTACACAGGGACTCGGGGGAGGTTATTACTATACACGGGGACTCGGGGGAGGTTATTACTATACACGGGGACTCAGTGGAGGTTATTACTGTACACGGGGACTCGGTGGAGGTTATTACTGTACACGGGGACTCGGGGGAGGTTATTACTGTACACGGGGACTCAGTGGAGGTTATTACTGTACACGGGGACTCAGTGGAGGTTATTCCTGTACACGGGGACTCGGGGGAGGTTATTATTATACACGGGGACTCGGGGGAGGTTATTACTATACACGGGGACTCGGGGGAGGTTATTACTGTACACGGGGACTCGGGGGAGGTTATTACTGTACACGGGGACTCGGGGGAGGTTATTACTATACACGGGGACTCGGTGGAGGTTATTACTATACACGGGGACTCGGTGGAGGTTATTACTATACACAGGGACTCGGTGGAGGTTATTACTGTACACGGGGACTCGGGGGAGGTTATTACTGTACACGGGGACTCGGGGGAGGTTATTACTGTACACGGGGACTCGGGGGAGGTTATTACTGTACACGGGGACTCGGGGGAGGTTATTACTGTACACGGGGACTCAGTGGAGGTTATTACTGTACACGGGGACTCGGGGGAGGTTATTACTGTACACGGGGACTCTGGGGAGGATATTACTGTACACGGGGACTCGGGGGAGGTTATTACTGTACACGGGGACTCGGGGGAGGTTATTACTATACACGGGGACTCAGTGGAGGTTATTACTGTACACGGGGACTCGGGGGAGGATATTACTGTACACGGGGACTCAGTGGAGGTTATTACTGTACACGGGGACTCAGTGGAGGTTATTACTGTACACGGGGACTCGGTGGAGGTTATTACTGTACACGGGGACTCAGTGGAGGTTATTACTGTACACGGGGACTCGGGGGAGGATATTACTGTACAAGGGGACTCGGGGGAGGTTATTACTGTACACGGGGACTCAGTGGAGGTTATTACTGTACACGGGGACTCGGGGGAGGATATTACTATACACGGGGACTCGGGGGAGGTTATTACTGTACACGGGGACTCGGGGGAGGATATTACTGTACACGGGGACTCGGGGGAGGTTATTACTGTACACGGGGACTCGGGGGAGGTTATTACTGTACACGGGGACTCGGGGGAGGATATTACTGTACACGGGGACTCGGGGGAGGATATTACTATACACGGGGACTCGGGGGAGGTTATTACTGTACACGGGGACTCGGGGGAGGATATTACTGTACACGGGGACTCGGGGGAGGTTATTACTGTACACGGGGACTCGGGGGAGGATAGTACTGTACACGGGGACTCGGGGGAGGTTATTACTGTATACGGGGACTCAGTGGAGGTTATTACTGTACACGGGGACTCAGTGGAGGTTATTACTGTACACGGGGACTCAGTGGAGGTTATTACTGTACACGGGGACTCGGGGGAGGTTATTACTGTACACGGGGGACTCAGTGGAGGTTATTACTGTACACGGGGACTCGAGGGTTATTACTGTATACGGGGACTCGGGGGAGGTTATTACTGTACACGGGGACTCGGTGGAGGTTATTACTGTACACGGGGACTCGGGGGAGGTTATTACTGTACACGAGGACTCAGTGGAGGTTATTACTGTACACGGGGACTCAGTGGAGGTTATTCCTGTACACGGGGACTCAGTGGAGGTTATTACTGTACACGGGGACTCGAGGGTTATTACTGTACACGGGGACTCGGGGGAGGTTATTACTGTACACGGGGACTCGGTGGAGGTTATTACTGTACACGGGGACTCGAGGGTTATTACTGTACACGGGGACTCGGGGGAGGTTATTACTGTACACGGGGACTCGGTGGAGGTTATTACTGTACACGGGGACTCGGGGGAGGTTATTACTGTACACGGGGACTCGGGGGAGGTTATTACTGTACACGGGGACTCGGGGGAGGTTATTACTATACACGGGGACTCGGGGGAGGTTATTACTGTACACGGGGACTCGGTGGAGGTTATTACTGTACACGGGGACTCGGGGGAGGTTATTACTGTACACGGGGACTCGGTGGAGGTTATTACTGTACACGGGGACTCAGTGGAGGTTATTCCTGTACACGGGGACTCAGTGGAGGTTATTACTATACACGAGGACTCGGGGGAGGTTATTATTATACACGGGGACTCGGGGGAGGATATTACTGTACACGGGGGCTCGGGGGAGGATATTACTGTACACGGGGGACTCAGTGGAGGTTATTACTGTACACGGGACTCGGTGGAGGTTATTACTGTACACGGGACTCGGGGGAGGTTATTACTGTACACGGGACTCAGTGGAGGTTATTACTGTACACGGGACTCGGGGTAGGTTATTACTGTACACGAGGACTCAGTGGAGGTTATTACTGTACACGGGACTCGGGGGAGGTTATTACTGTACACGGGTACTCAGTGGAGGTTATTACTGTACACGGGACTCGGGGGAGGTTATTACTGTACACGAGGACTCAGTGGAGGTTATTACTGTACACGGGGACTCAGTGGAGGTTATTACTGTACACGGGACTCGGGGGAGGTTATTACTGTACACGGGGACTCAGTGGAGGTTATTACTGTACACGGGACTCGGGGGAGGTTATTACTGTACACAAGGACTCAGTGGAGGTTATTACTGTACACGGGGACTCAGTGGAGGTTATTACTGTACACGGGACTCGGGGGAGGTTATTACTGTACACGGGACTCAGTGGAGGTTATTACTGTACACGGGACTCGGGGGAGGTTATTACTGTACACGGGACTCGGGGGAGGTTATTACTGTACACGAGGACTCAGTGGAGGTTATTACTGTACACGGGGACTCTGTGGAGGTTATTACTGTACACGGGGACCCGGGGGAGGTTATTACTGTACACGGGGACTCGGGGGAGGTTATTACTGTACACGGGGACTCGGTGGAGGTTATTACTGTACACGGGGACTCGGTGGAGGTTATTACTGTACACGGGGACTCGGGGGAGGTTATTACTGTACACGGGGACTCAGTGGAGGTTATTACTGTACACAGGGGACTCGGGGGAGGTTATTACTGTACACGGGGACTCGGTGGAGGTTATTACTGTACACGGGGACTCGGGGGAGGTTATTACTGTACACGGGGACTCAGTGGAGGTTATTCCTGTACACAGGGACTCGGGGGAGGTTATTACTATACACGGGGACTCGGGGGAGGTTATTACTATACATGGGGACTCAGTGGAGGTTATTACTGTACACGGGGACTCGGTGGAGGTTATTACTGTACACGGGGACTCGGGGGAGGTTATTACTGTACACGGGGACTCAGTGGAGGTTATTACTGTACACGGGGACTCAGTGGAGGTTATTCCTGTACACGGGGACTCGGGGGAGGTTATTATTATACACGGGGACTCGGGGGAGGTTATTACTATACACGGGGACTCAGGGGAGGTTATTACTGTACACGGGGACTCGGGGGAGGTTATTACTGTACACGGGGACTCGGGGGAGGTTATTACTATACACGGGGACTCGGTGGAGGTTATTACTATACACGGGGACTCGGTGGAGGTTATTACTATACACAGGGACTCGGTGGAGGTTATTACTGTACACGGGGACTCGGTGGAGGTTATTACTGTACACGGGGACTCGGTGGAGGTTATTACTGTACACGGGGACTCGGTGGAGGTTATTACTATACACGGGGACTCGGGGGTGGTTATTACTGTACACGGGGACTCGGGGGAGGTTATTAGTGTACACGGGGACTCGGGGGAGGTTATTACTGTACACGGGGACTCGGGGGAGGTTATTACTGTACACGGGGACTCGGGGGAGGTTATTAATGTACACGGGGACTCGGGGGAGGTTATTACTGTACACGGGGACTCGGGGGAGGTTATTACTGTACACGGGGGACTCGGGGGAGGTTATTACTATACTCGGGGACTCGGTGGAGGTTATTACTGTACACGGGGGACTCGGGGGAGGTTAGTACTATACACGAGGACTCGGGGGAGGTTATTACTGTACACGGGGACTCGGTGGAGCTTATTACTATACACGGGGACTCGGGGGAGGTTATTACTGTACACGGGGACTCGGGGGAGGTTATTACTATACACGGGGACTCGGTGGAGGTTATTACTATACACGGGGACTCGGTGGAGGTTATTACTATACACGGGGACTCGGTGGAGGTTATTACTATACACGGGGACTCGGGGGAGGTTATTACTGTACACGGGGACTCGGGGGAGGTTATTACTGTACACGGGGACCCGGGGGAGGTTATTACTGTACACGGGGACTCGGGGGTTATTACTGTACACGGGGACTCAGTGGAGGTTATTACTGTACACAGGGGACTCGGGGGAGGTTATTACTGTACACGGGGACTCAGTGGAGGTTATTACTGTACACGGGGACTCGGGGGAGGTTATTACTGTACACGGGGACTCGGGGGAGGTTATTACTGTACACGGGGACTCGGTGGAGGTTATTACTATACACGGGGACTCGGTGGAGGTTATTACTATACACGGGGACTCGGTGGAGGTTATTACTGTACACGGGGACCCGGGGGAGGTTATTACTGTACACGGGGACTCGGGGGTTATTACTGTACACGGGGACTCAGTGGAGGTTATTACTGTACACGGCGACCCTGGGGAGGTTATTACTGTACACGGGGACTCGGGGGAGGTTATTACTGTACACAGGGGACTCGGGGGAGATTATTACTGTACACGGGGACTCAGTGGAGGTTATTACTGTACACGGGGACTCAGTGGAGGTTATTACTGTACACAGGGGACTCGGGGGAGGTTATTACTGTACACGGGGACTCAGTGGAGGTTATTCCTGTACACAGGGGACTCGGGGGAGGTTATTACTGTACACGGGGACTCGGTGGAGGTTATTCCTGTACACGGGGACTCGGGGGAGGATATTACTGTACACGGGGACTCGGGGGAGGTTATTACTGTATACGGGGACTCAGTGGAGGTTATTACTGTACACGGGGACTCAGTGGAGGTTATTACTGTACACGGGGACTCGGTGGAGGTTATTACTGTACACGGGGACTCAGTGGAGGTTATTACTGTACACGGGGACTCGGGGGAGGATATTACTGTACACGGGGACTCGGGGGAGGTTATTACTGTACACGGGGACTCAGTGGAGGTTATTACTGTACACGGGGACTCGGGGGAGGATATTACTATACACGGGGACTCGGGGGAGGTTATTACTGTACACGGGGACTCGGGGGAGGATATTACTGTACACGGGGACTCGGGGGAGGTTATTACTGTACACGGGGACTCGGGGGAGGTTATTACTGTACACGGGGACTCGGGGGAGGATATTACTGTACACGGGGACTCGAGGGAGGATATTACTATACACGGGGACTCGGGGGAGGTTATTACTGTACACGGGGACTCGGGGGAGGATATTACTGTACACGGGGACTCGGGGGAGGTTATTACTGTACACGGGGACTCGGGGGAGGTTATTACTATACACGGGGACTCAGTGGAGGTTATTACTGTACACGGGGACTCGGGGGAGGATAGTACTGTACACGGGGACTCGGGGGAGGTTATTACTGTATACGGGGACTCAGTGGAGGTTATTACTATACACGGGGACTCGGGGGAGGTTATTACTGTACACGGGGACTCAGTGGAGGTTATTACTGTACACGGGGACTCAGTGGAGGTTATTACTGTACACGGGGACTCGGGGGAGGTTATTACTGTACACGGGGGACTCAGTGAAGGTTATTACTGTACACGGGGACTCGAGGGTTATTACTGTACACGGGGACTCGGGGGAGGTTATTACTGTACACGGGGACTCGGTGGAGGTTATTACTGTACACGGGGACTCGGGGGAGGTTATTCCTGTACACGGGGACTCAGTGGAGGTTATTACTGTACACGGGGACTCGAGGGTTATTACTGTACACGGGGACTCGGGGGAGGTTATTACTGTACACGGGGACTCGGTGGAGGTTATTACTGTACACGGGGACTCGAGGGTTATTACTGTACACGGGGACTCGGGGGAGGTTATTACTGTACACGGGGACTCGGTGGAGGTTATTACTGTACACGGGGACTCGGGGGAGGTTATTACTGTACACGGGGACTCGGTGGAGGTTATTACTGTACACGGGGACTCAGTGGAGGTTATTCCTGTACACGGGGACTCCGTGGAGGTTATTACTATACACGAGGACTCGGGGGAGGTTATTATTATACACGGGGACTCGGGGGAGGATATTACTGTACACGGGGACTCGGGGGAGGATATTACTGTACACGGGGGACTCAGTGGAGGTTATTACTGTACACGGGACTCGGGGGAGGTTATTACTGTACACGGGGACTCGGGGGAGGTTATTACTGTACACGGGACTCGGGGGAGGTTATTACTGTACACAGGACTCAGTGGAGGTTATTACTGTACACGGGACTCGGGGTAGGTTATTACTGTACACGGGGACTCGGGGGAGGTTATTACTATACACGAGGACTCAGTGGAGGTTATTACTGTACACGGGACTCGGGGGAGGTTATTACTGTGCACGGGGACTCAGTGGAGGTTATTACTGTACACGGGACTCGGGGGAGGTTATTACTGTACACGAGGACTCAGTGGAGGTTATTACTGTACACGGGGACTCAGTGGAGGTTATTACTGTACACGGGACTCGGGGGAGGTTATTACTGTACACGGGGACTCAGTGGAGGTTATTACTGTACACGGGACTCGGGGGAGGTTATTACTGTACACAAGGACTCAGTGGAGGTTATTACTGTACACGGGGACTCAGTGGAGGTTATTACTGTACACGGGACTCGGGGGAGGTTATTACTGTACACGGGACTCAGTGGAGGTTATTACTGTACACGGGACTCGGGGGAGGTTATTACTGTACACGAGGACTCAGTGGAGGTTATTACTGTACACGGGGACTCGGTGGAGGTTATTACTGTACACGGGGACCCGGGGGAGGTTATTACTGTACACGGGGACTCGGGGGTTATTACTGTACACGGGGACTCAGTGGAGGTTATTACTGTACAAGGGGACCCTGGGGAGGTTATTACTGTACACGGGGACTCGGTGGAGGTTATTACTGTACACGGGGACTCGGGGGAGGTTATTACTGTACACGGGGACTCAGTGGAGGTTATTACTGTACACAGGGGACTCGGGGGAGGTTATTACTGTACACGGGGACTCAGTGGAGGTTATTCCTGTACACAGGGACTCGGGGGAGGTTATTACTATACACGGGGACTCGGGGGAGGTTATTACTATACACGGGGACTCAGTGGAGGTTATTACTGTACACGGGGACTCGGTGGAGGTTATTACTGTACACGGGGACTCGGGGGAGGTTATTACTGTACACGGGGACTCAGTGGAGGTTATTACTGTACACGGGGACTCAGTGGAGGTTATTCCTGTACACGGGGACTCGGGGGAGGTTATTATTATACACGGGGACTCGGGGGAGGTTATTACTATACACGGGGACTCAGGGGAGGTTATTACTGTACACGGGGACTCGGGGGAGGTTATTACTGTACACGGGGACTCGGGGGAGGTTATTACTATACACGGGGACTCGGTGGAGGTTATTACTATACACGGGGACTCGGTGGAGGTTATTACTATACACAGGGACTCGATGGAGGTTATTACTGTACACGGGGACTCGGTGGAGGTTATTACTGTACACGGGGACTCGGGGGAGGTTATTACTGTACACGGGGACTCGGGGGTGGTTATTACTGTACACGGGGACTCGGGGGAGGTTATTAGTGTACACGGGGACTCGGGGGAGGTTATTACTGTACACGGGGACTCGGGGGAGGTTATTACTGTACACGGGGACTCGGGGGAGGTTATTAATGTACACGGGGACTCGGGGGAGGTTATTACTGTACACGGGGACTCGGGGGAGGTTATTACTGTACACGGGGGACTCGGGGGAGGTTATTACTATACTCGGGGACTCGGTGGAGGTTATTACTGTACACGGGGGACTCGGGGGAGGTTAGTACTATACACGGGGACTCGGGGGAGGTTATTACTGTACACGGGGACTCGGTGGAGCTTATTACTATACACGGGGACTCGGGGGAGGTTATTACTGTACACGGGGACTCGGGGGAGGTTATTACTATACACGGGGACTCGGGGGAGGTTATTACTGTACACGGGGACTCGGTGGAGGTTATTACTATACACGGGGACTCGGTGGAGGTTATTACTATACACGGGGACTCGGTGGAGGTTATTACTGTACACGGGGACCCGGGGGAGGTTATTACTGTACACGGGGACTCGGGGGTTATTACTGTACACGGGGACTCAGTGGAGGTTATTACTGTACACGGGGACTCGGTGGAGGTTATGTGAGGTAGCGCGGTCGGCTGCGCAGCAGAAGACACGAGATCCAGGCATCAAGGTTCACAGCACACGGTGTTTAATTTCCAAACAAAAAATCCACAGCCATATACATGTCCCTCCAGCAGAGAACACAAGAGTTGTGATCACTCCCTCACACCCGGCACACCTGCCCCTCGTTCCTGTTTCCATTTAACCCTTCCTTCAGCCTGTAGGGAAACAGCATTAACCCTAGAGTGGATTTACTTTCTATCATGGAGTGAGCACAACCGGGGCGAGACATACCGGCCGTCATAGATAACCCCGGTCACAGTCTCACAGTTATTACTGTACACGGGGACTCGGGGGAGGTTATTACTATACACGGGGACTCGGGGGAGGTTATTACTGTACACGGGGACTCGGTGGGGGTTATTACTGTACACGGGGACTCGGGGGAGGTTATTACTATACACGGGGACTCGGGGGAGGTTATTACTATACACGGGGACTCGGGGGAGGTTATTACTGTACACGGGGGACTCGGGGGAGGTTATTACTGTACACGGGGACTCGGGGGAGGTTATTACTATACACGGGGACTCGGTGGAGGTTATTACTATACACGGGGACTCGGGGGAGGATATTACTGTACACGGGGACTCGGCGGAGGTTATTACTATACACGGGGACTCGGGGGAGGTTATTACTGTACACGGGGGACTCGGGGGAGGTTATTACTGTACACGGGGACTCGGGGGAGGTTATTACTATACACGGGGACTCGGTGGAGGTTATTACTATACACGGGATGGGCTCGACCGTCTCAGCCTCTCCTGCCAATACCTCTAGGGGCGACCTATCGGGTTCACATTCTGTCCCTATCATGGGGACCCCTACGGCAGGTGTCCCGGATTCAGGATTGTAGGGCTCAGGCCCCGGACTGACCAATATCGGAGGGGACCTAGGGGTTCCCTTCCATAAAGTCCAAAAATAGGGCAGATCCCGTCCTAGGATCACGTCATAAGGAAGAGTGTTAAGCAGTCCCACCTCATGTTGCACCTGACCGCAAGGTGCTGTGATGGTGACAATCCCCGTGGGATAGTCTCGGCGGTCCCCATGTATGCAAACCACCCCCACGGTACGTCCTGTGGCCTTTACTTTAGCCCTCAAGGTGGATCGCACAAGGGTCACTAAGCTTCCGGAATCCAACAATCCTGTAACCGGACATCCATTCACCTGTATTTGGCACAAGTGGGGCTCAGTCTCTGGGGGAACCAGGTCAGCGGTACACACCACCTGAGCATACATTGAACCCCGCCGGGTAACTCCACAATCCATGGGCTCCGTGGTCAGGGGACACTGGGCTTCCATATGTCCCACCCGCTGGCACCGCCAACATCTAATAGGGAAGGAAACCCCCTTGACAAGTTGTCGTTTAGGGTACATGGCCTTCCGGACCTCAGGAACGGCGGGCGCGGCCTCAGCCGGGATGGTAGCGGACTCCTGTACCGGTGTCGGTGGTGGGTCCTTGGCCCTAGGCTTGGAGGGGCCGGACCGACGGGCGGTACGCAAAGTCTCAGTGTCCCGTATCAAGTCCTGCGTAGCCACATGCCGCTCTACCAGGGACACTAATTGGTCCAGGGTACTCGGGTCACCCTGTCCTACCCACCGTTGAACGGTGACGGGTAAAGTGCGCACAAAACGATCCACTACTACCCTTTCCACCATTTGCGCCGGGCTCAGAGTGTCAGGCTGCAACCACTTTTTTACAAGATGTAATAAGTCATAGGCCTGGGAGCGTACGGGTTTGGCTTCCTCATAGAACCACTGATCAACCCGCTGAGCCCGTACATAGGTATTCACCCCCAACCGAGCCAGTATTTCGGCTTTCAGGGTCACATAGTCAATGGCGTCCTCGGTACCGAGGTCCAGGTACGCTTTTTGGGGTTCCCCGGTCAGATAGGGCGACAATACCTCAGCCCACTGGGGGGTCGGCAGCTTTTCCCGCTCGGCCACCCGCTCAAACACTGCCAGGAACGCTTCCACATCATCCCCCGGGGTCATCTTTTGCAACGCTTGTCTCACCGCTTTCCGGACGCTGCTGTCGTCACCCGGTCCCGGGGTTGTTGCTGCCGGTCCGGCACGGATTGACTTGGCCAGGAGAACCATCTGTTCTTGGTGCCTTTTTTCCTGCAATTTCAAGGATTGCTGGTGCTGTTGCTGCTGTTGCTCCAACGTCTGGAGCAGGTGGGTATTCACCTGTTGTTGCTGTGCATTAGCCTCTTGTTGTTGTGCATTAGCCTGAGCCAAATGCCTTAGTATGTCCTCCATGGCGTCGCTGGGTTTGGGCCGTAGTATAGCTGCTTGAATCCAGGACATGTGCTACCGGATCACCAGAAAAGGAAGTTACACCTCACCGGGCTGGCATGCCCGCATTCTCCACCATATGTGAGGTAGCGCGGTCGGCTGCGCAGCAGAAGACACGAGATCCAGGCATCAAGGTTCACAGCACACGGTGTTTAATTTCCAAACAAAAAATCCACAGCCATATACATGTCCCTCCAGCAGAGAACACAAGAGTTGTGATCACTCCCTCACACCCGGCACACCTGCCCCTCGTTCCTGTTTCCATTTAACCCTTCCTTCAGCCTGTAGGGAAACAGCATTAACCCTAGAGTGGATTTACTTTCTATCATGGAGTGAGCACAACCGGGGCGAGACATACCGGCCGTCATAGATAACCCCGGTCACAGTCTCACAGTTATTACTGTACACGGGGACTCGGGGGAGGTTATTACTATACACGGGGACTCGGGGGAGGTTATTACTGTACACGGGGACTCGGTGGAGGTTATTACTGTACACGGGGACTCGGGGGAGGTTATTACTATACACGGGGACCCTGGGGAGGTTATTACTGTACACGGGGACTCAGTGGAGGTTATTACTGTACACAGGGGACTCGGGGGAGGTTATTACTGTACACGGGGACTCAGTGGAGGTTATTACTGTACACGGGGACTCGGGGGAGGTTATTACTATACACGGGGACTCGGGGGAGGTTATTACTGTACACGGGGACTCGGTGGAGGTTATTACTATACACGGGGACTCGGTGGAGGTTATTACTATACACGGGGACTCGGTGGAGGTTATTACTGTACACGGGGACCCGGGGGAGGTTATTACTGTACACGGGGACTCGGGGGTTATTACTGTACACGGGGACTCAGTGGAGGTTATTACTGTACACGGCGACCCTGGGGAGGTTATTACTGTACACGGGGACTCAGTGGAGGTTATTACTGTACACAGGGGACTCGGGGGAGGTTATTACTGTACACGGGGACTCAGTGGAGGTTATTCCTGTACACAGGGGACTCGGGGGAGGTTATTACTGTACACGGGGACTCGGTGGAGGTTATTCCTGTACACGGGGACTCGGGGGAGGTTATTACTGTACACGGGGACTTGGGGGAGGTTATTACTGTACACGGGGACTCGGGGGAGGTTATTACTGTACACGGGGACTCAGTGGAGGTTATTACTGTACACGGGGATTCGGGGGAGGTTATTACTATACACGGGGACTCGGTGGAGGTTGTTAATGTACACGGGGACTCAGTGGAGGTTGTTACTGTACACGGGGAGTCAGTGGAGGTTGTTAATATACACGGGGACTCGGGGGAGGTTATTACTGTACACGGGGACTCAGTGGACGTTGTTACTGTACACGGGGACTCGGGGGAGGTTATTACTGTACACGGGGACTCGGGGGTTATTACTGTACACGGGGACTCAGTGGATGTTATTACTGTACACGGGGACTCGGTAGAGGTTATTACTATACACGAGGACTCGGGGGAAGTTATTACTGTACACGGGGACTCGGGGGAGGTTATTACTGTACACGGGGGACTCGGTGGAGGTTACTACTATACACGGGGACTCGGTGGAGGTTATTACTATACACGGGGACTCGGTGGAGGTTATTACTGTAAACGGGGACTCGGAAGAGGTTATTACTGTACACGGGGACTCGGTGGAGGTTATTACTGTACACGGGGACTTGGAGGTTATTACTGTACACGGGGACTCGGGGGAGGTTATTACTGTACACGAGGACTCGGGGGAGGTTATTACTGTACACGAGGACTCGGGGGAGGTTATTACTATACACGGGGACTCGGTGGAGGTTATTACTGTAAACGGGGACTCGGAAGAGGTTATTACTGTACACGGGGACTCGGTGGAGGTTATTACTGTACACGGGGACTTGGAGGTTATTACTGTACACGGGGACTCGGGGGAGGTTATTAATATACACGAGGACTCGGGGGAGGTTATTACTGTACACGAGGACTCGGGGGAGGTTATTACTGTACACGGGGACTCGGGGAGGTTATTACTATACACGGGGACTCGGGGGAGGTTATTACTGTACACGGGGACTCGGTGGAGGTTATTACTATACACGGGGACTCGGTGGAGGTTATTACTGTACACGGGGACTCGGGGGAGGTTATTACTGTACACGGGGATTCGGGGGAAGTTATTACTATACACGGGGACTTGGAGGTTATTACTATACACGAGGACTCGGGGGAGGTTATTACTGTACACGGGGACTCGGGGAGGTTATTACTATACACGGGGACTCGGGGGAGGTTATTACTGTACACGGGGACTCGGTGGAGGTTATTACTATACACGGGGACTCGGTGGAGGTTATTACTGTACACGGGGACTCGGGGGAGGTTATTACTGTACACGGGGACTCGGTGGAGGTTATTACTATACACGGGGACTTGGGGGAGGTTATTACTGTACACGGGGACTCGGGGGAGGTTATTACTGTACACGGGGGACTCGGGTGAGGTTATTACTATACTCGGGGACTCGGTGGAGGTTACTACTATACACGGGAACTCGGGGTTATTACTGTACACAGGGATTCGGGGGAAGTTATTACTATACACGGGGACTCGGTGGAGGTTATTACTGTACACAGGGACTCGGGGGAGGTTATTACTATACACGGGGACTCGGAGGTTTTTACTGTACACGGGGACTCGGTGGAGGTTATTACTATACACGGGGACTCGGGGGAGGTTATTACTGTACCCGGGGACTCGGGGGAGGTTATTACTATACACAGGGACTCGGGGGAGGTTATTACTGTACACGGGGACTCGGGGGAGGTTATTACTGTACACGGGGACTCGGGGGAGGTTATTACTGTACACGGGGACTCGGGGGAGGTTATTACTGTACACGGGGACTCGGGGGAGGTTATTACTGTACACGTGGACTCGGGGGAGGTTATTACTGTACACGGGGACTCGGGGGAGGTTATTACTGTACACGGGGACTCTGTGGAGGTTATTACTATACACGGGGACTCGGTGGAGGTTACTACTATACACGGGGACTCGGTGGAGGTTATTACTGTACACAGGGATTCGGGGGAAGTTATTACTATACACGGGGACTCGGTGGAGGTTATTACTGTACACAGGGACTCGGGGGAGGTTATTACTATACACGGGGACTCGGAGGTTTTTACTGTACACGGGTACTCGGTGGAGGTTATTACTATACACGGGGACTCGGGGGAGGTTATTACTGTACACGGGGACTCGGGGGAGGTTATTACTATACACGGGGACTCGGGGGAGGTTATTACTGTACACGGGGACTCGGGGGAGGTTATTACTGTACCCGGGGACTCGGGGGAGGTTATTACTATACACAGGGACTCGGGGGAGGTTATTACTGTACACGGGGACTCGGGGGAGGTTATTACTGTACACGGGGACTCGGGGGAGGTTATTACTGTACACGGGGACTCGGGGGAGGTTATTACTGTACACGGGGACTCGGGGAGGTTATTACTGTACACGGGGACTCGGGGGAGGTTATTACTGTACACGGGGACTCGGGGGAGGTTATTACTATACACGGGGACTCGGGGGAGGTTATTACTGTACACGGGGACTCGGTGGAGGTTATTACTATACACGGGGACTCGGTAGAGGTTATTACTGTACACGGGGACTCGGGGGAGGTTATTACTATACACGGGGACTCGGGGGAGGTTATTACTGTACACGGGGACTCGGGGGAGGTTATTACTATACACGGGGACTCGGGGGAGGTTATTACTATACACGGGGACTCGGGGGAGGTTATTACTGTACACGGGGGACTCGGGGGAGGTTATTACTGTACACGGGGACTCGGGGGAGGTTATTACTATACACGGGGACTCGGTGGAGGTTATTACTATACACGGGGACTCGGGGGAGGATATTACTGTACACGGGGACTCGGCGGAGGTTATTACTGTACACGGGGACTCGGGGGAGGTTATTACTGTACACGGGGACTCGGGGGTGGTTATTACTGTACACGGGGACTCGGGGGTGGTTATTACTGTACACGGGGACTCGGGGGAGGTTATTACTGTACACGGGGACTCGGGGGAGGTTATTACTGTACACGGGGACTCGGTGGAGGTTATTACTATACACGGGGACTTGGGGGAGGTTATTACTGTACACGGGGACTCGGGGGAGGTTATTACTGTACACGGGGGACTCGGGTGAGGTTATTACTATACTCGGGGACTCGGTGGAGGTTACTACTATACATGGGAACTCGGGGTTATTACTGTACACAGGGATTCGGGGGAAGTTATTACTATACACGGGGACTCGGTGGAGGTTATTACTGTACACAGGGACTCGGGGGAGGTTATTACTATACACGGGGACTCGGAGGTTTTTACTGTACACGGGGACTCGGTGGAGGTTATTACTATACACGGGGACTCGGGGGAGGTTATTACTGTACCCGGGGACTCGGGGGAGGTTATTACTATACACAGGGATTTGGGGGAGGTTATTATTGTACACGGGGACTCGGGGGAGGTTATTACTGTACACGGGGACTCGGGGGAGGTTATTACTGTACACGGGGACTCGGGGGAGGTTATTACTGTACACGGGGACTCGGGGGAGGTTATTACTGTACACGGGGACTCGGGGGAGGTTATTACTGTACACGGGGACTCGGGGGAGGTTATTACTGTACACGGGGACTCGGTGGAGGTTATTACTATACACGGGGACTCGGTGGAGGTTACTACTATACACGGGGACTCGGTGGAGGTTATTACTGTACACAGGGATTCGGGGGAAGTTATTACTATACACGGGGACTCGGTGGAGGTTATTACTGTACACAGGGACTCGGGGGAGGTTATTACTATACACGGGGACTCGGAGGTTTTTACTGTACACGGGTACTCGGTGGAGGTTATTACTATACACGGGGACTCGGGGGAGGTTATTACTGTACACGGGGACTCGGGGGAGGTTATTACTATACACGGGGACTCGGGGGAGGTTATTACTGTACACGGGGACTCGGGGGAGGTTATTACTGTACCCGGGGACTCGGGGGAGGTTATTACTATACACAGGGACTCGGGGGAGGTTATTACTGTACACGGGGACTCGGGGGAGGTTATTACTGTACACGGGGACTCGGGGGAGGTTATTACTGTACACGGGGACTCGGGGGAGGTTATTACTGTACACGGGGACTCGGGGGAGGTTATTACTGTACACGGGGACTCGGGGGAGGTTATTACTGTACACGGGGACTCGGGGGAGGTTATTACTATACACGGGGACTCGGGGGAGGTTATTACTATACACGGGGACTCGGGGGAGGTTATTACTGTACACGGGGGACTCGGGGGAGGTTATTACTGTACACGGGGACTCGGGGGAGGTTATTACTATACACGGGGACTCGGTGGAGGTTATTACTATACACGGGGACTCGGGGGAGGATATTACTGTACACGGGGACTCGGCGGAGGTTATTACTATACACGGGGACTCGGGGGAGGTTATTACTGTACACGGGGGACTCGGGGGAGGTTATTACTGTACACGGGGACTCGGGGGAGGTTATTACTATACACGGGGACTCGGTGGAGGTTATTACTATACACGGGGACTCGGGGGAGGATATTACTGTACACGGGGACTCGGCGGAGGTTATTACTGTACACGGGGACTCGGGGGAGGTTATTACTGTACACGGGGACTCGGGGGTGGTTATTACTATACACGGGGACTCGGAGGTTTTTACTGTACACGGGGACTCGGTGGAGGTTATTACTATACACGGGGACTCGGGGGAGGTTATTACTGTACCCGGGGACTCGGGGGAGGTTATTACTATACACAGGGACTCGGGGGAGGTTATTATTGTACACGGGGACTCGGGGGAGGTTATTACTGTACACGGGGACTCGGGGGAGGTTATTACTGTACACGGGGACTCGGGGGAGGTTATTACTGTACACGGGGACTCGGGGGAGGTTATTACTGTACACGGGGACTCGGGGGAGGTTATTACTGTACACGGGGACTCGGGGGAGGTTATTACTGTACACGGGGACTCGGTGGAGGTTATTACTATACACGGGGACTCGGTGGAGGTTACTACTATACACGGGGACTCGGTGGAGGTTATTACTGTACACAGGGATTCGGGGGAAGTTATTACTATACACGGGGACTCGGTGGAGGTTATTACTGTACACAGGGACTCGGGGGAGGTTATTACTATACACGGGGACTCGGAGGTTTTTACTGTACACGGGTACTCGGTGGAGGTTATTACTATACACGGGGACTCGGGGGAGGTTATTACTGTACACGGGGACTCGGGGGAGGTTATTACTATACACGGGGACTCGGGGGAGGTTATTACTGTACACGGGGACTCGGGGGAGGTTATTACTGTACCCGGGGACTCGGGGGAGGTTATTACTATACACAGGGACTCGGGGGAGGTTATTACTGTACACGGGGACTCGGGGGAGGTTATTACTGTACACGGGGACTCGGGGGAGGTTATTACTGTACACGGGGACTCGGGGGAGGTTATTACTGTACACGGGGACTCGGGGGAGGTTATTACTGTACACGGGGACTCGGGGGAGGTTATTACTGTACACGGGGACTCGGGGGAGGTTATTACTATACACGGGGACTCGGGGGAGGTTATTACTGTACACGGGGACTCGGTGGAGGTTATTACTATACACGGGGACTCGGTAGAGGTTATTACTGTACACGGGGACTCGGGGGAGGTTATTACTATACACGGGGACTCGGGGGAGGTTATTACTGTACACGGGGACTCGGGGGAGGTTATTACTATACACGGGGACTCGGGGGAGGTTATTACTATACACGGGGACTCGGGGGAGGTTATTACTGTACACGGGGGACTCGGGGGAGGTTATTACTGTACACGGGGACTCGGTGGAGGTTATTACTATACACGGGGACTCGGGGGAGGATATTACTGTACACGGGGACTCGGCGGAGGTTATTACTGTACACGGGGACTCGGGGGAGGTTATTACTGTACACGGGGACTCGGGGGTGGTTATTACTGTACACGGGGACTCGGGGGTGGTTATTACTGTACACGGGGACTCGGGGGAGGTTATTACTGTACACGAGGGATTGTACAGTAAAGCTGGTGTCACACTAAGCGACAGCGACAACGACGTCGCTGTTACGTCACCATTTTCGGTGACGTAACAGCGACCTTGTAAGTCGCTGTTATGATCGCTGCTTAGCTGTCAAACACAGCGAAGCAGCGATCATAACGTCGCTGTGCTACATGTGCAGAGAGCAGGGAGCCGCGCTTAGCGCTGGCTCCTTGCTCTCCTGCAGCACACATCGGGTTAATTAACCCGATGTGTGCTGCAGCTACATGTCACAGTGCAGGGAGCCGCGCGCACTGCTTAGCGCTGGCTCCTTGCTCTCCTTGCTACAGTACACATCGGGTTAATTACCTGATGCGTACTGCAGCCACATGTGCACAGAGCAGGAGCCGACACTGGCAGCAAGAGCGGCGGAGGCTGGTAACCAGCGTAAACATCGGGTAACCAGGGAAAGGTCTTCCCTTGGTTACCCGATGTTTACGCTGGTTACAGCTTACCGCAGCTGCCAGTGCCGGCTCCTGCTCGCTTCATTTCGTCGCTCTCTCGCTGTCACACACAGCGATGTGTGTGTCACAGCGGGAGAGTGACGACCAAAAAATGAAGCTGGACATTCAGCAACGACCGGCGACCTCACAGCAGGGGCCAGGTCGTTGCTGGTGTCACACACAGCGACAGCGACGGGACGTCGCTGCAACGTCACAGAAAATGGTGACGTAGCAGCGACGTCGTTGTCGTTGTCGCTGTGTGTGACACCAGCTTAAGGAAGCCTCATCACAGCGGGATGCTGTAGTGGTTCCTTTTGTATGTTGATGGGTATTGGTGGAGGAGGCAGGGGAGGTGAAGGTAGATGTGGAGGAGGAAGCAGGATCAGATATGGCAGGGGCAGAGGTAGGAGGGGCAAAGGTGGAAGGGTCGGAGATGGAAGGGACAGAGGTTAAAAAGTCAGAGGAGGCGGGGTAGAGGAGGGGGGACAGAAGGCGAGGACAGAGGAGACGCAGGGGCAGAGGCAGGGTAGAGGTTGTAGAGGCAGGGGCAGAGGGTATAGGGGCAGAGGCAGGGTAGAGGGTGTAAGGGTAGAGGCAGGGTAGAGGTTGTAGGGGCAGGGGCAGAGGGTATAGGGGCAGAGGCAGGGTAGAGGGTGAAGGGGCAGAGGCAGGGTAGAGGGTGTAGGGGCAGGGTAGAGGGTGTAGGGGCAGAGGCGGGGTAGAGGGTGTAGGGGCAGGGTAGCGGGTGTAAGGGCAGGGTAGAGGGTGTAGAGGCAGGGTAGAGGGTGTAGAGGCAGGGTAGAGGGTGTAGGGGCAGGGTAGAGGGTGTAGGGGCAGAGGCAGGGTAGAGGGTGTAGAGGCAGGGTAGAGGGTGTAGGGGCAGGGTAGAGGGTGTAGGGGCAGGGTAGAGGGTGTAGGGGCACGGTAGAGGGTGTAGGGGCAGGGTAGAGGGTGTAGGGGCAGGGTAGAGGCTGTAGAGGCAGGGTAGAGTGTGTAGGGGTAGAGGGTGTAGAGGCAGGGTAGAGGGTGCAGGGGCAGGGTAGAGGCAGGGTAGAGGGTGTAGGGGCAGGGTAGAGGGTGTAGGGGCAGGGTAGAGGGTGTAGGGGCAGAGGCAGGGTAGAGGGTGTAGGGGCAGAGGCAGGGTAGAGGGTGTAGAGGCAGGGTAGAGGGTGTAGGGGCAGGATAGAGGGTGTAGGGGCAGAGGCAGGGTAGAGGGTGTAGGGGCAGGGTAGAGGGTGTAGGGGCAGGGTAGAGGGTGTAGGTGCAGGGTAGAGGGTGTAGAGGCAGGGTAGAGGGTGTAGGGGCAGGGTAGAGGGTGTAGGGGCAGGGTAGAGGGTGTAAGGGCAGGGTGTAGGGGCAGGGTAGAGGGTGTAGGGGCAGAGGCAGGGTAGAGGGTGTAGGGGCAGGGTAGAGGGTGTAGAGGCAGGGTAGAGGGTGTAGAGGCAGGGTAGAGGGTGTAGGGGCAGGGTAGAGGGTGTAGAGGCAGGGTAGAGGGTGTAGAGGCAGGGTAGAGGGTGTAGAGGCAGGGTAGAGGGGGTAGGGGCAGAGGCAGGGTAGAGGGTGTAGGGGTAGAGGGTGTAGGGGCAGGGTAGAGGGTGTAGAGGCAGGGTAGAGGGTGTAGGGGTAGAGGGTGTAGGGGCAAAGTAGAGGGTGTAGAGGCAGGGTAGAGGGTGTAGGGGTAGAGGGTGTAGGGGCAGGGTAGAGGGTGTAGGGGCAGGGTATAGGGTGTAGGGGTAGAGGGTGTAGGGGCAGGGTAGAGGGTGTAGGGGCAGAGGCAGGGTAGAGGGTGTAGGGGCAGGGTAGAGGGTGTAGGGGCAGGGTAGAGGGTGTAGGGGCAGGGTAGAGGGTGTAGAGGCAGGGTAGAGGGTGTAGAGGCAGGGTAGAGGGTGTAGAGGCAGGGTAGAGGGTGTAGGGGCAGGGTAGAGGGTGTAAAGGCAGAGGCAGGGTAGAGGGTGTAGAGGCAGGGTAGAGGGTGTAGAGGCAGGGTAGAGGGTGTAGAGGCAGAGGCAGAGTAGAGGGTGTAGAGGCAGAGTAGAGGGTGTAGAGGCAGGGTAGAGGGTGTAGAGGCAGGGTAGAGGGTGTAGAGGCAGAGGCAGGGTAGAGGGTGTAGAGGCAGGGTAGAGGGTGTAGAGGCAGGGTAGAGGGTGTAGAGGGTGTAGAGGCAGGGTAGAGGGTGTAGAGGCAGGGTAGAGGGTGTAGAGGCAGAGGCAGGGTAGAGGGTGTAGAGGCAGGGTAGAGGGTGTAAAGGCAGAGGCAGGGTAGAGGGTGTAGAGGCAGGGTAGAGGGTGTAGAGGCAGAGGCAGAGTAGAGGGTGTAGAGGCAGAGTAGAGGGTGTAGAGGCAGGGTAGAGGGTGTAGAGGCAGGGTAGAGGGTGTAGAGGCAGAGGCAGGGTAGAGGGTGTAGAGGCATGGTAGAGGGTGTAGAGGCAGGGTAGAGGGTGTAGAGGCAGGGTAGAGGGTGTAGAGGCAGAGGCAGGGTAGAGGGTGTAGAGGCAGGGTAGAGGGTGTAGAGGCAGAGGCAGAGTAGAGGGTGTAGAGGCAGGATAGAGGGTGTAGGGGCAGGGTAGAGGGTGTAAAGGCAGAGGCAGAGTAGAGGGTGTAGAGGCAGGTTAGAGGGTGTAGAGGCAGGGTAGAGGGTGTAGGGGCAGAGGCAGGGTAGAGGGTGTAGGGGTAGAGGGTGTAGGGGCAGGGTAGAGGGTGTAGGGGTAGAGGGTGTAGGGGTAGAGGGTGTAGGGGTAGAGGATGTAGGGGTAGAGGGTGTAGGGGTAGAGGGTGTAGGAGTAGAGGGTGTAGGGGTAGCGGGTGTAGGGGTAGCGGGTGTAGGGGCAGGGTAGAGGGTGTAGGGGTAGAGGGTGTAGGGGTAGAGGGTGTAGGGGTAGCGGGTGTAGGGGTAGAGGGTGTAGGAGTAGAGGGTGTAGGGGTAGCGGGTGTAGGGGCAGAGGGTGTAGGGGTAGAGGGTGTAGGGGTAGCGGGTGTAGGGGTAGAGGGTGTAGGGGCAGAGGGTGTAGGGGTAGAGGGTGTAGGGGCAGAGGGTGTAGGGGTAGCGGGTGTAGGGGCAGAGGGTGTAGGGGTAGAGGGTGTAGGGGTAGCGGGTGTAGGGGTAGAGGGTGTAGGGGTAGCGGGTGTAGGGGTAGAGGGTGTAGGGGCAGAGGGTGTAGGGGTAGAGGGTGTAGGGGCAGAGGAGGCAGTGGCAGGTGTGGTAGACGCGTGTGCAGATGTCACATATTGGTAGTGGTGTCTCCTCTTGTGTGGCCAGCAGGGGGAGCCGCGTCCTGTGTACAGGTGTGCTGATGACCTGAGTTGTCCTGTGGATGATGGGACCTCTGAGTGCACATTACATGTGATGTGCAGAGTGCGGGGAGTCATTACTTCCCCTCTGTTCTTCCTCTTCCTCGTCCTGCTCAGGATGACTGCATGGAAAGGCAGAGCTCCGGTCTGACCAAGAATAGTCTCTGCTTGGTTAACCCCCTCCCTGCCGGGGCCTGGGCTGCGCTCATCTCACCCGTCCGTCCTCATACTCCATGAATGCAGAAGAATAAGAAGGGCAATCTATACTGACCCGACCTATGTTATCTACTGTACAGTAGACTGCCTCTCTATACTGACCAGGCTTATATTACCTGCTGTACAGTAGACTGCCTCTCTATACTGACCAGGCTTATATTACCTGCTGTACAGTAGACTGCCTCTCTATACTGACCAGACCTATGTTATCTGCTGTACAGTACACTGCCTCTCCATACTGACCAGGCTTATATTACCTGCTGTACAGTAGACTGCCTCTCTATACTGACCCGACCTATGTTATCTACTGTACAGTAGACTGCCTCTCCATACTGACCAGACCTATGTTATCTGCTGTACAGTAGACTGCCTCTCCATACTGACCAGACCTATGTTATCTGCTGTACAGTACACTGCCTCTCTATACTGACCAGGCTTATATTACCTGCTGTACAGTAGACTGCCTCTCTATACTGACCAGACCTATGTTATCTGCTGTACAGTAGACTGCCTCTCTATACTGACCAGGCTTATATTACCTGCTGTACAGTAGACTGCCTCTCTATACTGACCAGACCTATGTTATCTGCTGTACAGTATAGTGCTTCTCCATACTGACCAGGCTTATATTACCTGCTGTACAGTATAGTGCTTCTCCATACTGACCAGGCTTATATTACCTGCTGTACAGTAGACTGCCTCTCTATACTGACCAGGATTATATCATCTGCTGTACAGGAGACTGCCTCTCTATACTGACCAGGATTATATCATCTGCAGTACATTAGACTGCCTCTCCATACTGACCAGGCTTATATTACCTGCTGTACAGTAGACTTCCTCTCCATACTGACCAGGATTATATCATCTGCTGTACAGTAGACTGCCTCTCCATACTGACCAGGCTTATATTACCTGCTGTACAGTAGACTGCCTCTCTATACTGACCAGGATTATATCATCTGCTGTACAGTAGAGTGCCTCTCCATACTGACCAGGTTTATATTACCTGCTGTACAGTAAACTGCCTCTCTATACTGACCAGGCTTATATTACCTGCTGTACAGTAGACTGCCTCTCCATACTGACCAGGCTTATATTACCTGCTCTACAGTAAGCTGCCTCTCTATACTGACCAAGATTATATCATCTGCTGTACAGTAGACTGCCTCTCCATACTGACCAGGCTTATATTACCTGCTGTACAGTAGACTGCCTCTCCATACTGACCAGGCTTATATTACCTGCTGTACAGTAGACTGCCTCTCCATACTGACCAGGCTTATATTACCTGCTGTACAGTAAACTGCCTCTCTATACTGACCAGGATTATATAATCTGCTGTACAGTAGACTGCCTCTCCATACTGACCAGGCTTATATCATCTGCTGTACAGTAGACTGCCTCTCCATACTGACCAGGCTTATATCATCTGCTGTACAGTAGACTACCTCTCCATACTGACACAGGCTTATATTACCTGCTGTACAGTAAACTGCCTTTCTATACTGACCAGGATTATATCATCTGCTGTACAGTAGACTGCCTCTCCATACTGACCAGGCTTGTATTATCTGCTGTACAGTAGACTGCCTCTCCATACTGACCAGGCTTATATCATCTGCTGTACAGTAGACTACCTCTCCATACTGACACAGGCTTATATTACCTGCTGTACAGTAAACTGCCTTTCTATACTGACCAGGATTATATCATCTGCTGTACAGTAGAGTGCCTCTCCATACTGACCAGGTTTATATTACCTGCTGTACAGTAAACTGCCTCTCTATACTGACCAGGCTTATATTACCTGCTGTACAGTAGACTGCCTCTCCATACTGACCAGGCTTATATTACCTGCTCTACAGTAAGCTGCCTCTCTATACTGACCAAGATTATATCATCTGCTGTACAGTAGACTGCCTCTCCATACTGACCAGGCTTATATTACCTGCTCTACAGTAAGCTGCCTCTCTATACTGACCAAGATTATATCATCTGCTGTACAGTAGACTGCCTCTCCATACTGACCAGGCTTGTATTATCTGCTGTACAGTAGACTGCCTCTCCGTACTGACCAGGCTTGTATTATCTGCTGTACAGTAGACTGCCTCTCCATACTGACCAGCCTTGTATTATCTGCTGTACAGTACACTGCCTCTCCGTACTGTGTTGGTACTGGTAGATAGATATGACGGGTTAGTTACTTTGGTATTATATTTTTGGCCTATGCACAGGACCTCAGTACGGGTCACTAATATTAGATCGGTGGGTTTACCACCCCAGCCCCCCCCCCCCGGATCCACTCCATGGCTCCTGATGGAAACAGGGTATGGAAGAAAACCGTGCGGCCACAAGCGCTGTATGGCGGCTACTGCCGGGGCTTGTAGATCAGTTTCTATTTATAATAAAGCCCCATGGAAACTACGGCTTTACACTGCAGCTCTGCTCCCCAATGTTACCTGTGCAGGACACAGGAGGGGGCGTTCGGCCATCACTATAATACCGCAGTCTGTGGATGCGCACGTGGTGCCGCGGTCGCTTCCTCTCCGGGTCGCTGCGTCTGATGCTGAGGTCTTTGTGATTAGTTCTTTGCCTCTCGCTCCCCGCACAACATGAAAGCACAAGCAGCGGTGGCGGCGGGGCGCGGGGGCCATGACAGGTAAACACCGGCCCGGGACATTGCGTCCTGCTCCCTGCAGGGTCCTGGCGGGAACGTCTGTCCTCCGCTCCACAAACTGAGCAGAAAGCTCACAAGCCTCAGTGCATGTGTATACAGCCATGGCCAAAAGTTGTGAGAATGACCCCACAATGCTATTTTCCCATGATCTGTTCCCTCTGGTGTTTAATTGTGTTTGTCTGATGTTTACGTCACGTACAGAAATATAATTGCAATCATATTATGAGACCAGAAGCTTCTATTGACATTAGAATGAGTTACTGCAGCAAGTCAGTATTTGCAGTGTTGCCCCTTCTTCTTCAGGACCTCTGCAATTCTCCCGGGCATGCTCTCAATCCACTTCTGGACATATCCTGACTGATAGCTGTCCATTCTTGCATAAGCAATGCTTGCATTTTGCCAGAATTTGTTGGTTTTTGTTTGTCCACCCGTCTCTTGATGATTGCCCACAAGTTCTCAATGGGATTAAGATCTGGGGAGTTTCCAGGCCATGGACCCAAAATCTCTATGTTTTGTTCCATGAGCCATTTAGTGATCCCCTTTGCTTTATGGCAGGTGCTCCATCATGCTGGAAAAGGCATTGTTGGGCGCCTGCTCTTGGACAGTTGGGCGCCTGCTCTTGGGCAGTTGGGAGAAGTTGCTCTTGGAGGACATTCTGGTGCCATTCTTTATTCATGGCTGTGTTTTTAGGCCAGACTGTGAGTGGTGCGATTCCCTTGGCTGAGAAGCAGCCCCACACATGAATGGTTTCAGGATGCTTAACAGTTGGCATGAGACAAGACTGGTGCTAGCGCTCACCTCTTCTTCTCCTAATAAGCTGTTTTCCAGATGTCCCAAACAATCGAAAAGGGGATTCATCTGAGAAATGACTTTACCCCAGTCCTCAGCAGTCCACTCCCTGTACCTTCTGCAGAATATCAGTCGGTCCCTGATGTTTTTTCTGGAGAGAAGTGGCTTCTTTGCTGCCCTCCTTGAAACCAGGCCTTGCTCCAGCAGTCTCCGCCTCACAGTGCGTGCAGAAGTACTCACACCAGCCTGCTGCCATTGCTGAGCTAGCTCGCCACTGCTGGTTGTCCCATCCCGCAGCTGAAACCGTTGTAAGATACGGTCCTGGCGTTTGCTGGTCCTTCTTGGGCGCCCTGGAGCAACAATGGAAGCTCTCTCCTTGAAGTTCTTGATGATGCGATAGATTGGTGACTGAGGTGCAATCTTTGTAGTAGCGATACTCTTCCCTGTTAGGCCATTTTTGTGCAGAGCAATGATGGCTGCACGTGTTTCTTTACTGATAACCATGGTTAACTGAAGAGAAACAATGATACCAAGCACCAGCCTCCTTTTAAAGTGTCCAGTGGTGTCATTCTTACTTAAGCATGACTGATTGATCGCCAGCCCTGTCCTCATCAACACCCACACCTGTGTTACTGGAACAATCACTAAAACAATGTTAGCTGCTCCTTTTAAGGCAGGAATGCAATGATGTTGAAATGTGTTTTGGGAGTTGAAGTTCATTTTCTTACCAATATTGACTTTGCAAGTAATTGCTGTTAAGCTGATCACTCTTTATGACATTCTGGAGTATATGCAAATTGCCATTAGAAAAACTGAAGCAGTAGACTTTGTAAAAATTAATATTTGTAGCATTCTCAAAACGTTTGGCCATGACTCTGTATATATGTATATATATATATATATATATATATATATGTATATATATATATATATATATGCATATATATATATATATATATATATATACACACAGTGTATACCTGACATGTACACAAGCCTCAGTGCATATCACACGTGTGTGTGTGTGTGTATACTGTATATATATATTATATATATATATATATATATAAAAAGATATACCTACCTGACATGTACACAACCTGTCCCGCAGATCCCCATATATAATATGGAGACCATTTTTCCAGGCGGTCACACTCCGAGCTGCCTGTGTCCGGGCATCCACAATCTACCTGCACAGAGGACCGGCACTCCACATCTTCTGGAATTTATGAGAATTTATTCCATGTAGGCACACAGGCATAAATTATGCGTTTCGCCTAATAGTGAGCCTTCTTCAAACACATCTATAAATCAAGTGAATGCACATATATATATATTTATATATATTTACAGTACAGACCAAAAGTGTGGACACTCCTCCTCTTTCAAAGAGTTCTCTTTATTTTCATGACTCTGAGAATTGTAGATTCACATTGAAGGCATCAAAACTATGAATTATCACATGTGGAGTGAAATACTCAACAAACAAGTGTGACACAACTGACAATATGTCTTATATTCTAGGCTCTTCAAAGTAGCCACCTTGTGCTTTGATTACTGCTTTGCACACTCTTGGCATTCTCTTGATGAGCTTCAAGAGGCAGTCACCGGAAATGGTTTTCTAACAGTCTTGAAGGAGTCCCCAGAGATGCTTAGCACTTGTTGGCCCTTTTGCCTTCACTCTGCGGTCCAGCTCACCCCAAACCATCTCGATTGGGTTCAGGTCTGGTGACTGTGGAGGCCAGGTCATCTGGTGTAGCCCCCATCACTCTCCTTCTTAGTAAATAGCCCCCAGACAGCCTGGAGGTGTGTTTGGGGTCATTGTCCTGTTGAAAAATAAATGATGGTCCAACTAAACGCAGACCGGATGGAATAGCACGCCGCTGCAAGATGCTGTAGTCGGCATGCTGGTTCTGTATGCCTTCAATTTTGAATAAATCCCCAACAGTGTCACCAGCAAAGCCCCCCCACACCATCACACCTCCTCCACCATGCTTCACGGTGGGAACCAGCCATGTAGAGTCCATCCGTTCACCTTTTCTACAAAGACACGGTGATTGGATCCAAAGATCTCAAATTTGGACTCATCAGACCAAAGCACAGATTTCCACTGGTCTAATGTCCATTCCTTGTGTTCTCTTCTGCTTGTTGCCGGTCCTTAGCAGCGGTTTCCTAGCAGCTATTTTACCATGAAGGCTGCTGCACAAAGCCTCCTCTTAACAGTTGTTCTAGAGATGTGTCTGTTGCTAGAACTCTGTGTGGCATTGACCTGGTCTCTAATCTGAGCTGCTGTTAACCTGTGATTTCTGAGGCTGGTGACTCGGATAAACTTATCCTCCGCAACAGAGCTGACTCTTGGCTTTCCTTTCCTGGGGCGGTCCTCATGTCAGCCAGTTTCTTTGTAGCATTTGATGGTTTTCCCACTGCACTTGGAGACACTTTCAAAGTTTTCCCAATTTTTCGGACTGACCTTCATTTCTTAAAGTAATGATGGCCACTCGTTTCTCTTTACTTAGCTGCTTTTTTCTTGCCATAATACAAATTCTAACAGTCTATTCAGTAGGAATACCCCACTAAAGGGTAGGTCCAGGGTCTCCCTGTGGTCCAGCGAGTCCACTTTTGCTCGCTGCACTACCATCACCGGCTGCAAGCATTACACGCCCCTGGAAAGGGACGCGTGCATGCTGGAGTATCAAAACAAGCTTGTACACAATCTTTAGAGTGCCTTTTCACAAGACAGCAGGGGGCACACAGCGTGCATCGAAATTCTAGAAAACGTTGATTCGTCATCGCAGAAATATTAGCAACAGTTTAAGTGGCAGAAGCAATTTCTGTGATTGGTGGCACACACGAGCAGAGCAGAGTAGAAGTCTGACCCATACTGAATGACTGGAGAGGATGGTGCAGGAGAATCTAGAGCTCAATATTGATGCCGTAAGTTTGGTCTTCAAAAATGGAAGAGTGGCGTGAGCTCAGCAGGAGGTTTTGTCCTGCCCAGCATACAGTGTTCTCTCAGAACGTGCCTTCAGCGCTGCTGGTGATGTCCTGACGGATAAGCACATCCGGCTGTCCCCTGAAAGCATAGACCACCTAACTTTCATCAAGATGAACAAGTCATGGATCTCTAATGACTTTTCCACCACAGGCGCAGACTGTTCAGACCAGGCGACGGTGGAGTTTTCAGTGTACTGCATTGATCTCGCATTATTGCCGTCTGTGACACATTTGTCGTGGCTTTTGATGTTACTGACAAGTGCCTTGGTGGCCAACAATCAAATGCTGTGTCCACCACTGTGACTTTTACAATTTGGCTTTTTTTTATGTATGAAGCACCTAATATTTCTCCTCCTTCTGAGTCTCGACAAGCCATTTTTTTGTAAATGTGGAGACTCTTATTCAGGTGTCCTTGTTGTAAGTTGCCTTTAGTGGCAGGGGTCTCAGAGCACCAGGCCTACACCTGTCACTCATCCTCCTCTTAATGATGAAGGTTTAAGGTAGAGCTGCTGGGCCAGGCCCTGTCCCATGCATCCATGGTGCAGTATTATACTATTTGTACTCTGGGGCAATGATGCCAGTGTACTGGTGTCTGCCCATAATTTTTAAAATGTGGAGACTCCAAGTTGGGTCTCCATGTTGTGTGTTGCCTGTAGTAGCAGGGGGTCTCAGAGGACCAGGCCTACACCTGTCACTGATGCACCTCTTACTGATCAATGGTTAAGTTAGAAGTGCTGGGCTAGGAACGCCCCGCCTAAGCCCCCTTCCACCATGTCCTCCGTATTTCCCACTCATGCTTGATGTACCCTTCCCCTCTTTTACCAGCTGTTTCACAACCCCAGGCCCACACCTGTCAGTCGCCCTGTCACTAAATTATCAATCACTAGTTCTATACTGAAATGTGTATTTGTGGCAGGAGCACAGAGTTATGAATTAGTATCTGCAGTGATGTATGTGCTGCACCGCAGTCTGCAAATGTGACTGACACCGCATGTCCGTTTCTTATATGCAGAGAGACATGTGACTTAGGCAGCCAATGATACAAGCCCTTGTGTCTGAATGTTGTGGATGGTTTCTGCTCCCTGATTGGCTGCCTCAACATACACACATTACGTGAAGAAAAAACAGTCCTCCGCTCTTCTGACCTCTCCCCACCCCCTCCGCTCATCAAACACATCCCCGCCTCCCCCCCCCCCCGCTCACCATACAGAACCACTATCCTAGCCAGTCATAAGGTAGAAGAAAAGCATTAATGCAAACGCAAACAGTTGCTGAATAAAGACCGAATTTTACCGATTTTGAGAAAAGTGTTTCAAACCCAAATCCGAATGGGCAAGGCTCATGCCAAATTTGAGAATTGTGAACTTTTTTTTAAAACAAGTTCGTTCATCTCCAGTTTCTACAAACACCAGTCCCCTGCAGGTCCCCCGGATCAGCCAAGCTGAGTAGTGTCCTACCGCTGCCAGTGTGGCGCCCCAGGACCTGGTCGCCACAACAGCATTGCCCCTCCAAAGGGTTAATGCTGAGCCTGGAGGTAATTGGGGGAATCTTTGGCCAGTAAGTTTAACATCCAACGCAGTTCCTCCCTCAGGCCAGCAGGGGGAGCTCTGAACCTGGAGTTCCAGGGAGCATTCCCTAAGTCTGGCCTTGGGGAGGAGTTAGTAGTCAGTCTGTAGAGAGAAGTCAGAGCAAGCAGACGCAGAGTGTGCTGTCTTGTGGAACTGGGGCCTGGAGCTGGAATAGCTTGGCCCAGTGAAGCAGGAGGAGCAGAGAGGTACAGAAGAGACTCGGACATCGGAGTCTGTGGTTGCCAGGGTATAAAATCCTTCCCTGGTGGCCGAATCCGGAGGGCAGGAGAGCTGCAAGCCCCCCTGGCCCAGAAGCAATCTGAAGGTACAGCTGCATCCCAAGGGCCCGGTGTGGACTCCTGCAGAGAAGCACCAGAGAGGGCCTGCGCAGCCTACCACAGAGGGAAAGGGACGAACCACCGGTCCCAGTAGCAGGAGGGCCTTTGCTAAATTCAGAGTGCAGGGTCCTATAGAAGAAAAGGAAAGATCAGGGAGCAGGCCTCATACTCAACTGGCCAAAGAGATCACCCCAGGCACTTCCAGGCCGGCCGGATCACCTTTACCATCTGTGACGGTCTCCCTGGACTAAACTTCTGCCAAGTAAAAGAGGAGAAGGTAAAGAGACTACTGTTTGTGCCTGTTTCTTTCATTGCCTGTCGGCCCTACACCGTATTATTCACACATCACACCATAGACTCTCACGAGCACCAACTGTGCCCCGGGGCACCGCTCCACCTGTGGGGAGCAGTACCACTATTGTTGCCATTCCATCACCCCGGAGGCCTCACACAGCAGCGGCGGCTTAATAGCCGCATACCACAGGTGGCGTCACGAACACAAACTTTATTCACCTAGCCATATTTAATTGACACCCACCAGAGCCACGGAGTCGGGCCCCACCACCACTGACGACCCCCGGACTAGTCCGGCCCGGCACCGGGTGTCCCACAGCCCTGGGGTGGGCGAGTCACCACCAGTGGTGGAAACACGAGGGTCAGTGAGTGCTCTCCTGTGGAGACGTGAGGGTAAGCTGGTGCTCTCCTGTGGAGACATGAGGGTCAGTGGGTGCTCTCCTGTAGAGACATGAGGGTCAGTGGGTGCTCTCCTGTGGAGACACGAGCGTAAGGGGGTGCTCTCCTGTGGAGACACGAGCGTAAGGGGGTGCTCTCCTGTGGAGACACGAGGGTCAGCGGGTGCTCTCCTGTGGAGACGTGAGGGTCAGCGGGAGCTCTCCTGTGGAGACGCCGAGGGTCAGCGGGTGCTCTCCTGTGTCTCCTGTGGAGACGTGAGGGTCAGCGGGCGCTCTCCTGTGGAGACGTGAGGGTCAGCGGGTGCTCTCCTGTGGAGACACGAGGGTCAGCGGGTGCTCTCCTGTGGAGACACGAGGGTCAGCGGGCGCTCTCCTGTGGAGACACGAGGGTCAGCGGGCGCTCTCCTGTGGAGACACGAGGGTCAGCGGGCGCTCTCCTGTGGAGACACGAGGGTCAGCGGGTGCTCTCCTGTGGAGATGTGAGGGTCAGCGGGCGCTCTCCTGTGGAGATGTGAGGGTCAGCAGGCGCTCTTCTGTGGAGATGCGAGGGTCAGCGGGTGCTCTCCTGTGGAGACACGAGCGTAAGGGGGTGCTCTCCTGTGGAGACATGAGGGTCAGCGGGCGCTCTCCTGTGGAGACGCCGAGGGTCAGCGGGTGCTCTCCTGTGTCTCCTGTGGAGACGTGAGGGTCAGCGGGCGCTCTCCTGTGGAGATGCGAGGGTCAGCGGGTGCTCTCCTGTGGAGACGTGAGGGTCAGCGGGCGCTCTCCTGTGGAGACACGAGGGTCAGCGGGTGCTCTCCTGTGGAGACGTGAGGGTCAGCGGGCGCTCTCCTGTGGAGACGCCGAGGGTCAGCGGGTGCTCTCCTGTGCTCTCCTGTGGAGACGTGAGGGTCAGCGGGCGCTCTCCTGTGGAGACACGAGGGTCAGCGGGTGCTCTCCTGTGCTCTCCTGTAGAGACGTGAGGGTCAGCGGGTGCTCTCCTGTGGAGACGCGAGGGTCAGTGGGTGCTCTCCTGTGGAGACGCGAGGGTCAGCGGGCGCTCTCCTGTGGAGACACGAGGGTCAGTGGGTGCTCTCCTGTGGAGACGCGAGGGTCAGTGGGTGCTCTCCTGTGGAGACGCGAGGTTCAGCGGGTGCTCTCCTGTGGAGACGCGAGGGTCAGCGGGTGCTCTCCTGTGGAGACGCGAGGGTCAGTGGGTGCTCTCCTGTGGAGACGCGAGGGTCAGCGGGTGCTCTCCTGTGGAGACGCGAGGGTCAGTGGGTGCTCTCCTGTGGAGACGCGAGGGTCAGCGGGTGCTCTCCTGTGGAGACGCGAGGGTCAGCGGGTGCTCTCCTGTGGAGACGCGAGGGTCAGTGGGTGCTCTCCTGTGGAGACGCGAGGGTCAGCGGGTGCTCTCCTGTGGAGAAGCGAGGGTCAGTGGCTTCTCTGGCCTGGCTGTCTTCAGAAAGATACACAGACCAGGGCTCATCCCACTGAACGCTCGCACTCCTTCCCCGTGCGCAGAACACTACAGACAACACAGGGTGAGGGAACCACACATTGGTGAGACTTTATTGGGTAACCAGCAGTCAACAGTATATAGTGCATTCTCATCAAAACACAAGAAGGTAGAAGTGACAGAGCCTCACCTTTCCGCTGTCTCTTCCAGTGTCAACTATCCCCGTCAGCAGCACCCCACTTTTTGCGAGCACCCACTGGAAAGAGATAGTGGTAAGCGAGGTATGACGCCAGGTGACTGGATTGTCCCACATGTAAGAAAGCAGAAAAGGTCAAAGATGAAATCAGCTCACTACTGCTAGAAAGTCTTGGTGCACGGAAAGTCCAGTCTGGCTAACTGGCTTGATATGAGTCAATTCAAAACAGGCAAAAGAGGAATCCAGCCCTCATCGCAATAGGAATCCAGAAAAATAGATTAAAAGCATTGTGTTTATTGGTCATTTTTAAAATGGAAAAAAATCACGACCTAGCAGTAGACAGAGTCTACGCGTTTCGAGCACGCAGGCTCTTATCCAGCACTCATGGCAATGGGAATATCTCCTGTTTTCTGTTTTGAACTGACTTTATTGTCCCAAACTGGGTTCTCCAGCGAATTCTTGGGCTCAGTGTTGGGCAATAAACCAGTATTGTAATCTTCAAGCTGGAACCATGGACCCTAGGCTGAAGTACTGTAGAATAACACTGGTGACAGGAGCAGCCCCCTTTATTTAGTTCAGTTCCCATTTCAGGGAATTGTGTCTTATAGGGTTGAAGGAAGACAATCACGGCAGTTCCCTCACTGAATGCAGACTAGTAGCCCTCAGGATACTAATACAATCCGTAGTCAGTAGAAATTCTGCAAATTAACATGCTGAAAGAGGCACCAAACAGTCTGCCATGAAAGTATGGCTAATGTCTCTTGATTTCCCAAACAAAGGAACAATACGTGTGGCATAATTAAAAATAATTCACCTTTGCTGAGTCATCACATTGCCCCCTCTCCATACTGCCTCCCACATTCAGTCCCTTCTCCATGCTGCCCACACCCGCTGTCTCTCCATACTGTATCCACATGCTTTCCCCTCTTCATAATGTCCCACACACTGTCCCTTTCCATTCTGCTCCCCACATGCTGTCCATCTATATACTATCCTTCAAACACTGTTCCTCTCCATACTGCACCCTCACACGCTGCCACCTCTTTATACTGTCCCACACACGCTGCCCCTCCCCATACTGTCCCCACATACTCTCCCTTTACATTTTGTCTATTACATTCTGTCCCTCTCCATATTGCCCCCTCACACACTTCCACCTCTTTATACTGTCCCACACACGCTGCCCCCTCCCCATACTGTCCCAACATGCTGTCCCTCTACATTATGTCTCTCACACTTTGTCCCTCTCCATACTGCCCCCTCACACGCTGCCACCTCTTTATACTGTCCCACACACGCTGCCCCTCCCCATACTGTCCCCACATACTCTCCCTTTACATTTTGTCTATTACATTCTGTCCCTCTCCATACTGCCTCCTCACACACTTCCACCTCTTTATACTGTCCCACACACACTGCCCCCTCCCCATACTGTCCCAACATGCTGTCCCTCTACATTATGTCTCTCACACTTTGTCCCTCTCCATACTGCCTCCTCACACACTTCCACCTCTTTATACTGTCCCACACACGCTGCCCCCTCCCCATACTGTCCCAACATGCTGTCCCTCTACATTATGTCTCTCACACTTTGTTCCTCTCCATACTACCCCCTCACACGCTGCCACCTCTTTATACTGTCCCACACACGCTGCTCCCTCCCCATACTGTCCCCACATGCTCTCCCTTTACATTTTGTCTATTACATTCTGTCCCTCTCCATATTGCCCCCTCACACACTTCCACCTCTTTATACTGTCCCACACACGCTGGCCACTTCCCATACTGTCCCCACATTCTCTCCCTTTACATTTTGTCTATTACATTCTGTCCCTCTCCATACTGCCTCCTCACACACTTCCACCTCTTTATACTGTCCCACACACACTGCCCCCTCCCCATACTGTCCCAACATGCTGTCCCTCTACATTATGTCTCTCACACTTTGTCCCTCTCCATACTGCCTCCTCACACACTTCCACCTCTTTATACTGTCCCACACACGCTGCCCCCTCCCCATACTGTCCCAACATGCTGTCCCTCTACATTATGTCTCTCACACTTTGTTCCTCTCCATACTGCCCCCTCACACGCTGCCACCTCTTTATACTGTCCCACACACGCTGCTCCCTCCCCATACTGTCCACACATGCTCTCCCTTTACATTTTGTCTATTACATTCTGTCCCTCTCCATATTGCCCCCTCACACACTTCCACCTCTTTATACTGTCCCACACACGCTGGCCACTTCCCATACTGTCCCCACATTCTCTCCCTTTACATTTTGTCTATTACATTCTGTCTCTCTCCATACTGTCCCTCACATGTCGTCCCTCTCCAAATTGCCCAACACACACTTTCCCTCTCCATATTCTCCCACACACACTGCCCCCTCTCCATACTGTGCCCAAAACACTCTGTGCCTCTCCATTTTATCCCTCACATGCTGTCCCTCTCCATACTGCCCCTCACATGCTATCCATCTCTATACTGCTCTCCACACACTGCCCCCTCTCCATAATACCCTCACATATTGCCCCCTCTCCATACTGTCACTCACATGCTGTCCCTCTCCATACTGCCGAGAGGTACTCAGGTGGGGTCACTCCTGCCATAAAGTTGTCTCGTTTTTGTGCCACCTGTGAGAGCTTCTAATCTTCCGGAGCTTCTGTTCACCTATTGGGCCTACACAGACATCTTCAAAAAAAGGAGGCTGAGACCCCTGACACCACACAGGCCACATGAACGTCCTATCGATTTCCTTCCCGATTCCACTCCGCCTCACAGTCATATCTACCCTCTCTCAGGCTGAGACCCAACCCATGTCCAAATACATTAAGGAGAATCTGGAAAGGGGATTCATCCAAAAGTCCTCCTCATGAGCCAGAGCCGGATTCTTCTTTGTAAAGAAAAAGGACAGGTCTCTTCGACAATGTATCGACTAAAGATGTCTCAACCAAATGACGGTCAAGAATAAATATCCTCTGCCACTAATACGAGAATTGTTTGACCGACTCCGAGGTTCTAGAAATTTTCCCAGGCTCGACCTCCGTGGCATGTACAACCTTGTCCAGATACAGTTGGGAGATGAATGGAAGACGGCCTTCAATACCCATGATGGCCACTATGAGTTTCAGGTATCATTTTGTCTCAGCTATGCTCCAGTGGTCTTCCAGGAATACATCAACGACATATTCCAAGATCTGCTCTTCTCGTGTGGTAGGGTTCCTGGACGACATCCTGGTATTTTGTCCCAATCTGTCCACACACAGGAGAGTTGCCAGGTGCTGCAGAGACTAAGGAAGAATCGTCTCTATGCTAAATACAAGAAGTGCCTCTCAGCGGTCTTCCTCAGACACTGGCCTGACGATGGATCTGTACAAGGTTTTGTTGCTGCTAAGGTGGCCTTAACCCGACTATTTTAAAGCTATCCAACCGGTTCCTCGGCTTTGCCAAATACTATCGGCAGTTCATCCCTCAATTCTGATTCCTGGTTCTCCCCGTCTTGGCCTTGACCCGTAAAGGGGGGAATCTGAAAGTGTGGACCTGATAAATGGAAGATGCCTTTACCGCTCTCAAACAGGCCTTCTCTTCCGCTCCGGTGCTACATAGATCAGAGATTAGCAAACAGTTCATCCTGGAAGTGGATGCTTTGTCTTCCAGTGCCAGTTCGGTTCTCACACAGAAGTCAGATATGAGTAGGACTATAACTTGGAGATTATTTTCCAGGGCCTTCTCTCCTGCTCAGTGGAACTATTTGATTGGCGACCAAGAACTGTTGGCAATCAAGATGGCTCTGGAGGAATGGTGATATCTGCTGGAAGGGGCGGTGCATCCAGTCATCATCTAGACGACTACAAAAACTTGGCCTACCTTCATTCGGCTCAGAGGTTGAATCTGCGCCTGGTGGTCATTGTTCTTCACCCGCTTTGACTTCGTTCTGCATTTCCACCCAGCTGAGAAGAACATCAAGGCCGATGTGCTGTCTCAGTAGTTTCTTTCGGCTGATGAAAAGAAGGAGCCTTAGCATATTATCGAGCCTTCCAGGATGCTGTCGTTAGCTCATATAGATGTGTCCAGCGTCCCTTCAGGTAAGATGTTCGTTGCTGAAACAGACAGGAAATGAGTTCTTCAGTGGGGTTAGTCCTCCAAGCTGGCCAATAACTCTGGACAGAAGAAGGTCCTTCAGCTGATCTCAGCATTATTGGTGGCCAAAGCTGCTACAAGATGTCCTGGAATTTGTTTCAGTCTGTGCCTTATTTTCCCTCAACAATACCCCAAAGAAGCTGCCTGCTGGGTAACTGCTTCCGCTATCAGTGCCTTCTGCTCTTTGGCAGCATATTTCCATGAACTTTATCACCGACCTACTGAAGTCCTTTAGTTTCACCACCAAATGGGTGGTAGTAGACAAGTTTTCAAAAATGTTTCATTTCACGACGCTGACTGAGTTGCCCTCTGCGCCAGTGCTTACTGAGCACTTTGTCCAGCTCATCTTCTGGCTGCATGGTCTTCCGCTCCACATCGTATCTGACAGAGGTATCCAGTTTACATCTCGGTTCTGGAAGACCACCTGCAAGCTATTGGATTTCACCTTGGACTTCTCAACGGCCTACCGTCTGCGGTCCAATGGCCAGTTGAATGGGTGACTCAGATCCTCATGAATTTCCTGTGGCACTTCGTTAATCAGCACCATAGCGACTGTGTCAAGTTCCTTCTTTAGGTGAAATTCTTGTATAACAATCACGTGAGTGAATCCGCCGCCAAGTTTCCATTTCACATAGTGTATGGACAGCAACCCAAAATCCTGTTTCCAGTAGCACGCACATCCATCAATCCTGCAGCCGATGTCCTCATCAAGACTTTCTCCAAAATCTGGGGGGAGATGCGAAGCCCTGGACTAGCCAGGGGGTCACAGACACAACACCACACACACCCCTTCCCTGGACAGGTGACAACAGTCACACAAAAAACCCTTGTTGCCACCCTCCAGGGTCTGATGTCCACACCAGGGGGGGTGGAGCCAGGTGGTTGACTCCGCCCACCGATGAGTTCACAGGCCTGGAGGTGGGAAAACACAACAGTTCAGTTCAGTGCAGTGAGTACAGTGGAGTGGAGTTAGAGGAGAGGAGAGAAAGACACGCACCGGCGGACCTGAGACCAGGCCGGCCAGTGGAACTGCTAGGTGTCTGGGTCGGAGCCCAGGCACCTCCAGCAAGGTCAGCAGATGGTGGTGGCCGTCTGCAGGAGTTGGTGTACGGTCGGTGGAACCGTAGGACCGGGGTCGGGCGGTGGCCCGCCGGTACCGAACTGGGGAGCCAATTGAAAGCCAAGCACCAGGCAGGGTACTCAGACCCCGACTAGGCTAGAAGCCGCCTTGTTAGTCAAATTCACTCATTGCGGTCTGGACCTCAGGGGTTCATTCCCACCCAAGTCCCGATTGAAGGCAACAGCCCAACCATCCAGGATAAGTGCCACCGCCAAAGGCAAGAGATCCAAAGGGCCAGCGTCTGCGGGCAAACGGGCTCCTATGACACACGCCGGGGAGCGGACTACCAGTGTCCAGGCACAGGAGTCACCATCTACATAACACAGGTGCAGGGAAACGACAGCCATCACCAACCTGTCCAGGGAGAACACTGCCGCCGGCTGTGGGCCCCGTCCATTCTGCCGTTTGGTTTACCAGAGACTCCGTTATCTTGTGTCAGAGTGACTACGCCAGTGCCATCAAGCACCGCGCCGCGCTGCACCGCAACACTGCGCCCTGAACCCCCTGGCCCTCACCTTCCCGCGGGCCCCTGGGACCATCGCCCCCTGCCCACGGAAGGGTTAACACCGGGCTGCATAACACCGCCCCCGGGAGGCCTAGTCAACGGCAGCGGTGGTGTCCACCATACAATCACCACAACCCGTGGGTGGCGTCACGAACTTTACCAAACAACCACCCAAATCCCCTGCGTGCACCGCCACTACTCCTTTCAGAGCGACATGACCCCCGGGTCCGTGAGAGGCTCGAGCCACCACCCGTAGAACATGAGCACAGATCCGAGCGGCTCGGTGGCCGCAGCCGAGGCCGCGGGGCGGTACAGAGACACCAAGTCCTCCCTGGAGCAGTCCTCCATCTGTATGAAGAAGCAAGTAGACAAGAGACGGCTTGATTCCCCTTTGTTTCAGCCCAGAGACAAGGTATGGCTCTCTTCCAGATTCGTCCGTCTCAATTTGCCATCCTACAAGTGGGATTCTTGCTTTATCGGTCCCTTCAAGGTACTGCAGTGGATTAACGAGGTATCCTACAAGCTACTTACGAATTCCCAATTTGTTCCATGTGTTTCTCCTCAAGCCCGTCATCCTGAGTCGTTACCACAGGGATCCAGGTACCTCACCTCCTCCGGTCAGTGATGAAGGCACCTTTGAGGTAAAAGACATCCGCGCTATAAAAAGGTTTCGAAGTAAAACCTACTTCTTAGTGAACTGGAAGTGGTTGGTCCTGAGGAGAGGTCTTGTGAGGCAAAGGAGAATATTAAAGCCTCTCTTCTTATTTAGAGATTCCTGGAAAGGGGGGCCATAAGGGTGGTACTCTAATGCCTGTACCAGCATCCTTGAGCTATCCTGCCCCCCTACCCCAGAGGGGACGCCGGCACTCTCCCTACCTGCTCGGCTGCCCAGCGGTGGCTGCTCTGTCCCCAGTCCCTACTGCTGTCTACTGGGGCCTGCGCATGCCACACAGGCTTTCTGAGAATGCCCTTAGGATGCATTCAACCCCTTTTCTTAAAGGGCCAGTACTCCTTGAGGAAGCAGGTATTTAAGGCACCTTCACCTTAAGAGAGGTGCCTGGTCAACGAGTTCTATACATTGCTAGTTCTCAGATCCCTTGTGCTGCTGCTGTTACTGTGCTGTTGCTGATTCCTGTCTGTATTTCAGTGCATATCAAACCTGATGCAGCTGCAACTATCCACCCTGGCCGCTCTTACGATATCCACTGCCACTGCTGCAAGTATGGTCTCTGGCTGCTCCTTTGATATTCGTTGATGCTGCCACAACTATCCACACCAGCTGCTCTTACAATATCTGCTGCTGCTACCACAACAATCCTCACTGGCTGCTCCGATGAGATCCACGGCTGATGCTGCTTCTACAACTAGAGACTGTTTGTGTCCATGGCGCCAGCTGATGAGATACCGTTGATCCATTGGGGCTACCCTCTGTTGACTACATACCAGTGTTTGTGCCTTCGGTCCAGTGAATCCATTAACCCCATACTTGAATAGACACTTACAGTGAAAAGTTTGAGCATGAGTGATTTTTTTGTCTACATGTCCACTTTTATGAAAGTGGACCCCAAGCTGTGTACAATACATAAAAAGACAGTCTCAGCAGGTCCTCACCGGGGACGAGCACCGGTTCCCAGGGTTATGACTACAGAGGTGACAGCATGGGTGACAGCTTTAGACGGTCACTGAGCTCAGCTGAAGTCACCACTGTAGTCAAAACATCAGGGCTGGAGCAGTGGTGGAGAGGACCCAGGAGGCGGAGGACCTGCTGAGATTGGTATCTTATGAATTGTACACAGTTTAGGGACTACTTTTCAGAAAATGGACAATCCCTTTAAAGTACCCAGGAGCTGAGGTTCAAAACACATAACTTATCCCAGGTAAACTTGTTTTGCATCTTAAGGGGAACCTGACGATTAATGCTGCCCAATCCATAGGCCATATGAAGCAGAGCCTGGTGGTGCGATTGCAGCCAGAAAATCCGGATGGAGACCTTAAAGAGACCTGACTAGTCCATTGTCATCCTCAGCAACCTTTTCCCACTGCTCTAGTTGATTGAAAAGTTATATACACACATAGGGAGAGACCTGTCATCATCTGGACCATTGCGGCAAGAGCCAGCACCGGACTAGTCATGTCTCTCTCTGTGGTCCCCAGACCCCATGTTCATGTGATGTGTGCCCCCTTTTTTAATGATCACCCCTTGCCCTGGGACTCCTTATCTTTGTGTTTGGACTTTGGGAGTCTCCTCCTGTCGTCCCCTCGTAGGTATCATGTCTGCGATCCCTCTGCAGATGTAGTGGAAACCTAAGTGAAGCATCAGAGATCTCTGTAGATCCAGGCTTGGGATACCTGGAAAGCCTCAGAACAAAGAGCCGTTCTCCGATCTTCTCTGGCCTGGTCTCATTATGTCGGCTGCTCTCCATGGAATCCGATGTAGTTATACATGAGGGGGCCACGCCTGTAGAATAACCATTGAACAAGCTGAATGAAGCACCTGAGATGTCTCCACCGTCCGCTTCTGGTGGAGCCCAGACTTGGTCTAGGAGGCCTGAATACTTCTTCACCTCAGTTCCTAGTGATGTTCGTGCATTGTGTGAATTTTATACACGTATTGCTTGTACCCATCATGTAATCCCCACCGTGGGCTGTGGATAGAGGCCTTTCTTGGCCCGTACATCCTTGTACCTGCCTCTTGTTTGTTCCCGTTCTCTATGGGGGGGTTAGAGAGAGGATCAGCACAGGATGAGCTGGACATGTTGGGGCCGGTCCCTGGAATGCCCCCTCCCCACCCTTGTTAGCTCCCTGTTGATCAATAATCTCCTAATTCCATTAATGAAGGATCAGTGGATATGGAGCTGGCGGTGCCAAGATACAAGCGGAGCGAGTGTGACTGTCAGGAGCACATAACAATGCACGTGTGTTACCCTGCTGTAAATCCCCCAACCCTGCCAGATCCGCACCCCAGGCGCCATCTTCTGTGGAGTCACGTTCTCAGCTTTCCGGTGACAGTCGGTGGTTGTCCACTTTCCATACACACGGAACTGCAGTAAGATCATAGTGGAAATGTCAGCCAGGTGTAATGGGGTCCCCCGACCAAGGAGATGCACAGAGCAGCCAACAATGCAGACGAGCTGAAGGCGGCCATCACAGCACCCGGGGCTTCCAAAACCCCTCAGCAGTGCCACAGGCTGATCGCCTCCCACCACAGGCCGATCGCCTCCCGCCACAGGCCGATCACCTCCCTCCACAGGCCGATCGCCTCCCGCCACAGGCCGATCCCCTCCCGCCACAGGCCGATCGCCTCCCTCCACAGGCCGATCGCCTCCCTCCACAGGCCGATCGCCTCCCTCCACAGGCCGATCGCCTCCCTCCACAGGCCGATCGCCTCCCTCCACAGGCTGATCACCTCCCTCCACAGGCCGATCGCCTCCCGCCACAGGCTGATCACCTCCCACCACAGGCTGATCACCTCCCTCCACAGGCTGATCACCTCCCTCCACAGGCCGATCGCCTCCCGCCACAGGCCGATCACCTCCCACCACAGGCCGATCGCCTCCCTCCACAGGCCGATCGCCTCCCGCCACAGGCCGATCGCCTCCCTCCACAGGCCGATCACCTCCCACCACAGGCTGATCACCTCCCACCACAGGCTGATCGCCTCCCGCCACAGGCTGATCCCCTCCCGCCACAGGCCGATCGCCTCCCGCCACAGGCCGATCGCCTCCCGCAACAGGCCGATCGCCTCCCGCCACAGGCCGATCGCCTCCCTCCACAGGCCGATCGCCTCCCTCCACAGGCCGATCGCCTCCCTCCACAGGCCGATCGCCTCCCTCCACAGGCTGATCGCCTCCCGCCACAGGCCGATCGCCTCCCGCAACAGGCCGATCGCCTCCCACCACAGGCCGATCGCCTCCCTCCACAGGCCGATCGCCTCCCGCCACAGGCCGATCGCCTCCCGCCACAGGCTGATCCCCTCCCGCCACAGGCCGATCGCCTCCCTCCACAGGCCGATCGCCTCCCGCCACAGGCCGATCGCCTCCCGCCACAGGCCGATCGCCTCCCGCCACAGGCCGATCGCCTCCCTCCACAGGCCGATCGCCTCCCGCCACAGGCCGATCGCCTCCCGCCACAGGCCGATCGCCTCCCTCCACAGGCCGATCGCCTCCCTCCACAGGCCGATCGCCTCCCGCCACAGGCCGATCGCCTCCCGCCACAGGCCGATCGCCTCCCTCCACAGGCCGATCGCCTCCCGTCACAGGCCGATCGCCTCCCGTCACAGGCCGATCGCCTCCCGCCACAGGCTGATCGCCTCCCGCCACAGGCTGATCGCCTCCCTCCACAGGCTGATCGCCTCCCGCCACAGGCTGATCGCCTCCCTCCACAGGCTGATCGCCTCCCTCCACAGGCCGATCGCCTCCCTCCACAGGCCGATCGCCTCCCTCCACAGGCCGATCGCCTCCCTCCACAGGCCGATCGCCTCCCTCCACAGGCTGATCACCTCCCTCCACAGGCCGATCGCCTCCCGCCACAGGCTGATCACCTCCCACCACAGGCTGATCACCTCCCTCCACAGGCTGATCACCTCCCTCCACAGGCCGATCGCCTCCCGCCACAGGCCGATCACCTCCCACCACAGGCCGATCGCCTCCCTCCACAGGCCGATCGCCTCCCGCCACAGGCCGATCGCCTCCCTCCACAGGACGATCACCTCCCACCACAGGCTGATCACCTCCCACCACAGGCTGATCGCCTCCCGCCACAGGCCGATCCCCTCCCGCCACAGGCCGATCGCCTCCCGCCACAGGCCGATCGCCTCCCGCAACAGGCCGATCGCCTCCCTCCACAGGCCGATCGCCTCCCTCCACAGGCCGATCGCCTCCCTCCACAGGCCGATCGCCTCCCTCCACAGGCCGATCGCCTCCCTCCACAGGCCGATCGCCTCCCGCCACAGGCCGATCGCCTCCCGCAACAGGCCGATCGCCTCCCTCCACAGGCCGATCGCCTCCCGCCACAGGCCGATCGCCTCCCGCCACAGGCCGATCGCCTCCCTCCACAGGCCGATCGCCTCCCGCCACAGGCCGATCGCCTCCCGCCACAGGCCGATCGCCTCCCTCCACAGGCCGATCGCCTCCCGTCACAGGCCGATCGCCTCCCGTCACAGGCCGATCGCCTCCCGCCACAGGCTGATCGCCTCCCGCCACAGGCTGATCGCCTCCCTCCACAGGCTGATCGCCTCCCGCCACAGGCTGATCGCCTCCCTCCACAGGCTGATCGCCTCCCTCCACAGGCTGATCGCCTCCCTCCACAGGCCGATCGCCTCCCGCCACAGGCTGATCGCCTCCCTCCACAGGCTGATCGCCTCCCACCAAAGGCCGATCGCCTCCCGCCACAGGCCGATCGCCTCCCTCCACAGGCCGATCGCCTCCCTCCACAGGCCGATCGCCTCCCGCAACAGGCCGATCGCCTCCCGCCACAGGCTGATCCCCTCCCGCCACAGGCCGATCGCCTCCCTCCACAGGCCGATCGCCTCCCTCCACAGGCCGATCGCCTCCCTCCACAGGCTGATCGCCTCCCGCCACAGGCTGATCGCCTCCCTCCACAGGCTGATCGCCTCCTGCCACAGGCTGATCCCCTCCCGCCACAGGCCGATCGCCTCCCTCCACAGGCCGATCGCCTCCCGCCACAGGCTGATCGCCTCCCGCCACAGGCTGATCGCCTCCCTCCACAGGCAGATCGCCTCCCGCCACAGGCCGATCGCCTCCCACCAAAGGCCGATCGCCTCCCGCCACAGGCCGATCGCCTCCCTCCACAGGCCGATCGCCTCCCTCCACAGGCCGATCGCCTCCCTCCACAGGCCGATCGCCTCCCGCCACAGGCCGATCGCCTCCCGCCACAGGCCGATCGCCTCCCTCCACAGGCCGATCGCCTCCCGCCACAGGCCGATCGCCTCCCTCCACAGGCCGATCGCCTCCCGCCACAGGCCGATCCCCTCCCGCCACAGGCCGATCGCCTTTCTCCACAGGCCGATCGCCTCCCTCCACAGGCCGATCGCCTCCCTCCACAGGCCGATCGCCTCCCGCCACAGGCTGATCGCCTCCCTCCACAGGCTGATCGCCTCCCTCCACAGGCTGATCGCCTCCTGCCACATTGCCGCACTGATGCAGGAATTCAGGCAAAAGGAGCCGCGACCAAATATTGAGGCATTTCCTGCACAGACTTCTCAGGAGGCGCCGACATTTCCGAGAGTAACATCATTTATTCAGATGGTCTCACATAATATTCTAATTTTCTGAGATAATGACTTTTGGGTTTTCATTGGCTGTAAGCCATAATCATCAACATTAACAGAAATAAACACCTGACATAGATCCCTCTGTGTGTAATGACTATATAATATATTGTTATAGATCCCTCTGTGTGTAATGACTCTATATAATATATAGGTATAGATCCCTTTGTGTGTAATGACTCTATATAATATATAGGAATAGATCCCTCTGTGTGTAATGACTATATAATATATAGGAATAGATCCCTCTGTGTGTAATGACTCTATATAATATATAGGAATAGATCCCTTTGTGTGTAATGACTCTATATAATATATAGGAATAGATCCCTCTGTGTGTAATGACTCTATATAATATATAGGCATAGATCCCTCTGTGTGTAATGACTCTATATAATATATAGGAATAGATCCCTCTGTGTGTAATGACTCTATATAATATATAGGAATAGATCCCTCTGTGTGTAATGACTATATAATATATAGCAATAGATCCCTCTGTGTGTAATGACTCTATATAATATATAGGAATAGATCCCTCTGTGTGTAATGACTATATAATATATTGGAATAGATCCCTCTGTGTGTAATGACTCTATATAATATATAGGAATAGATCCCTCTGTGTGTAATGACTCTATATAATATATAGGAATAGATCCCTCTGTGTGTAATGACTATATGATATATTGGAATAGATCCCTCTGTGTGTAATGACTCTATATAATATATAGGAATGGATCCCTTTGTGTGTAATGACTCTATAATATATAGGAATAGATCCCTCTGTGTATAATGACTCTATATAATATATAGGCATAGATCCCTCTATGTGTAATGACTCTATATAATATATAGGAATAGATCCCTCTGTGTGTAATGACTCTATATAATATATAGGAATAGATCCCTCTGTGTGTAATGACTATATAATATATAGGAATAGATCCCTCTGTGTGTAATTACTCTATATAATTTATAGTAATAGATCCCTCTGTGTGTAATGACTCTATATAATATATAGGAATAGATCCCTCTGTGTGTAATGACTCTATATAATATATAGGAATAGATCCCTCTGTGTGTAATGACTATATAATATATAGGAATAGATCCCTCTGTGTGTAATGACTCTATATAATATATAGGAATAGATCCCTCTGTGTGTAATGACTCTATATAATATATAGGAATAGATCCCTCTGTGTGTAATGACTATATAATATATAGGAATAGATCCCTCTGTGTGTAATGACTCTATATAATATATAGGAATAGATCCCTCTGTGTGTAATGACTCTATATAATATATAGGAATAGATCCCTCTGTGTGTAATGACGCTATATAATATATAGGAATAGATCCCTCTGTGTGTAATGACTCTATATAATATATAGGAATAGATCCCTCTGTGTGTAATGACTCTATATAATATATAGGAATAGATCCCTCTGTGTGTAATGACTCTATATAATATATAGGAATAGATCCCTCTGTGTGTAATGACGCTATATAATATATAGGAATAGATCCCTCTGTGTGTAATGACTCTATATAATATATAGGAATAGATCCCTCTGTGTGTAATGACTATATAATATATAGGAATAGATCCCTCTGTGTGTAATGACTCTATATAATATATAGGAATAGATCCCTTTGTGTGTAATGACTCTATATAATATATAGGAATAGATCCCTCTGTGTGTAATGACTCTATATAATATATAGGCATAGATCCCTCTGTGTGTAATGACTCTATATAATATATAGGAATAGATCCCTCTGTGTGTAATGACTCTATATAATATATAGGAATAGATCCCTCTGTGTGTAATGACTATATAATATATAGCAATAGATCCCTCTGTGTGTAATGACTCTATATAATATATAGGAATAGATCCCTCTGTGTGTAATGACTATATAATATATTGGAATAGATCCCTCTGTGTGTAATGACTCTATATAATATATAGGAATAGATCCCTCTGTGTGTAATGACTCTATATAATATATAGGAATAGATCCCTCTGTGTGTAATGACTATATGATATATTGGAATAGATCCCTCTGTGTGTAATGACTCTATATAATATATAGGAATGGATCCCTTTGTGTGTAATGACTCTATAATATATAGGAATAGATCCCTCTGTGTATAATGACTCTATATAATATATAGGCATAGATCCCTCTATGTGTAATGACTCTATATAATATATAGGAATAGATCCCTCTGTGTGTAATGACTCTATATAATATATAGGAATAGATCCCTCTGTGTGTAATGACTATATAATATATAGGAATAGATCCCTCTGTGTGTAATTACTCTATATAATTTATAGTAATAGATCCCTCTGTGTGTAATGACTCTATATAATATATAGGAATAGATCCCTCTGTGTGTAATGACTCTATATAATATATAGGAATAGATCCCTCTGTGTGTAATGACTATATAATATATAGGAATAGATCCCTCTGTGTGTAATGACTCTATATAATATATAGGAATAGATCCCTCTGTGTGTAATGACGCTATATAATATATAGGAATAGATCCCTCTGTGTGTAATGACTCTATATAATATATAGGAATAGATCCCTCTGTGTGTAATGACTATATAATATATAGGAATAGATCCCTCTGTGTGTAATGACTCTATATAATATATAGGAATAGATCCCTCTGTGTGTAATGACTCTATATAATATATAGGAATAGATCCCTCTGTGTGTAATGACGCTATATAATATATAGGAATAGATCCCTCTGTGTGTAATGACTCTATATAATATATAGGAATAGATCCCTCTGTGTGTAATGACTCTATATAATATATAGGAATAGATCCCTCTGTGTGTAATGACTCTATATAATATATAGGAATAGATCCCTCTGTGTGTAATGACGCTATATAATATATAGGAATAGATCCCTCTGTGTGTAATGACTCTATATAATATATAGGAATAGATCCCTCTGTGTGTAATGACTATATAATATATAGGAATAGATCCCTCTGTGTGTAATGACTCTATATAATATATAGGAATAGATCCCTTTGTGTGTAATGACTCTATATAATATATAGGAATAGATCCCTCTGTGTGTAATGACTCTATATAATATATAGGCATAGATCCCTCTGTGTGTAATGACTCTATATAATATATAGGAATAGATCCCTCTGTGTGTAATGACTCTATATAATATATAGGAATAGATCCCTCTGTGTGTAATGACTATATAATATATAGCAATAGATCCCTCTGTGTGTAATGACTCTATATAATATATAGGAATAGATCCCTCTGTGTGTAATGACTATATAATATATTGGAATAGATCCCTCTGTGTGTAATGACTCTATATAATATATAGGAATAGATCCCTCTGAGTGTAATGACTCTATATAATATATAGGAATAGATCCCTCTGTGTGTAATGACTATATGATATATTGGAATAGATCCCTCTGTGTGTAATGACTCTATATAATATATAGGAATGGATCCCTTTGTGTGTAATGACTCTATAATATATAGGAATAGATCCCTCTGTGTGTAATGACTCTATATAATATATAGGCATAGATCCCTCTGTGTGTAATGACTCTATATAATATATAGGAATAGATCCCTCTGTGTGTAATGACTCTATATAATATATAGGAATAGATCCCTCTGTGTGTAATGACTATATAATATATAGGAATAGATCCCTCTGTGTATAATGACTCTATATAATATATAGGAATAGATCCCTCTGTGTGTAATGACTATATAATATATTGGAATAGATCCCTCTGTGTGTAATGACTCTATATAATATATAGGAATAGATCCCTCTGTGTGTAATGACTCTATATAATATATAGGAATAGATCCCTCTGTGTGTAATGACTATATAATATATAGGAATAGATCCCTCTGTGTGTAATGACTCTATATAATATATAGGAATAGATCCCTCTGTGTGTAATGACGCTATATAATATATAGGAATAGATCCCTCTGTGTGTAATGACTCTATATAATATATAGGAATAGATCCCTCTGTGTGTAATGACTATATAATATATAGGAATAGATCCCTCTGTGTGTAATGACTCTATATAATATATAGGAATAGATCCCTCTGTGTGTAATGACTCTATATAATATATAGGAATAGATCCCTCTGTGTGTAATGACGCTATATAATATATAGGAATAGATCCCTCTGTGTGTAATGACTCTATATAATATATAGGAAAAGATCCCTCTGTGTGTAATGACTCTATATAATATATAGGAATAGATCCCTTTGTGTGTAATGACTCTATATAATATATAGGAATAGATCCCTCTGTGTGTAATGACTCTATATAATATATAGGAATAGATCCCTCTGTGTGTAATGACTATATAATATATAGGAATAGATCCCTCTGTGTGTAATGACTCTATATAATATATAGGAATAGATCCCTCTGTGTGTAATGACTATACATAATATATAGGAATAGATCCCTCTGTGTGTAATGACTCTATATAATATATAGGAATAGATCCCTCTGTGTGTAATGACGCTATATAATATATAGGAATAGATCCCTCTGTGTGTAATGACTATATAATATATAGGAATAGATCCCTCTGTGTGTAATGACTCTATATAATATATAGGAATAGATCCCTCTGTGTGTAATGACTATATAATATATAGGAATAGATCCCTCTGTGTGTAATGACTCTATATAATATATAGGAATAGATCCCTCTGTGTGTAATGACTATACATAATATATAGGAATAGATCCCTCTGTGTGTAATGACTCTATATAATATATAGGAATAGATCCCTCTGTGTGTAATGACTCTATATAATATATAGGAATAGATCCCTCTGTGTGTAATGACTATATAATATATAGGAATAGATCCCTCTGTGTGTAATGACTCTATATAATATATAGGAATAGATCCCTCTGTGTGTAATGACTCTATATAATATATAGGAATAGATCCCTCTGTGTGTAATGACTATATAATATATAGGAATAGATCCCTCTGTGTGTAATGACTCTATATAATATATAGGAATAGATCCCTCTGTGTGTAATGACGCTATATAATATATAGGAATAGATCCCTCTGTGTGTAATGACTCTATATAATATATAGGAATAGATCCCTCTGTGTGTAATGACTATATAATATATAGGAATAGATCCCTCTGTGTGTAATGACTCTATATAATATATAGGAATAGATCCCTCTGTGTGTAATGACTCTATATAATATATAGGAATAGATCCCTCTGTGTGTAATGACTCTATATAATATATAGGAATAGATCCCTCTGTGTGTAATGACGCTATATAATATATAGGAATAGATCCCTCTGTGTGTAATGACTCTATATAATATATAGGAATAGATCCCTCTGTGTGTAATGACTATATAATATATAGGAATAGATCCCTCTGTGTGTAATGACTCTATATAATATATAGGAATAGATCCCTCTGTGTGTAATGACTCTATATAATATTTGCATTTCACTTTTTGTATTGAATAAGTGAAATAAATTAACTTTTTGATGATATTCTCATTTATTGAGAAGTGCTTGTATACCAGGAGATGTCAGAGATGCGGGAACAACAAAATCAAATTCTGTCCCATCTACGGTCAGTGAGTGTGCGTCTGAAACCCTCGCTCTGCTTCGCTGTGTCTGAATCTTGCTTGTCTGCCCCACTTCGCTTTGATATTGACCCCAAGCAATGCCAAGGTTTCATCCACCAGTCGCCCTGCGCTGTGAGCTGCTGGCCCACCAGTATTCTTCAGACTGGTCCAAAGTGGCATTAAAGCCACAATGCAGGAGCTGCGCAGATAATACGTGTGCGAGACATTACCATAGAGTCCCATTCCTGTGTAATAATGGGGTCTCGAGGGAATGGAGAATTGTGATTGATGTGAAGGCCCCTGGGGCAGATCTTTTCTTGCAGATAAATTGAGAGACGTCTCAAGTCCAAACGATAATGAAGTTCCTCTTTGAACGACCCAAGTTAATGGAAGCTGTTCTTCATCATAGTGGTTTCTGTGACGACATGGACTCTCATGGGTTAAAGTTTCTTAAAATTCAGCCAGACAGGATTATAGATTGTTTATAGACGGGGAAGAAGTCCCTCATTGTTTCTACAAGACTCATGTAATTGTGTTGGCCACTGAAAGCCAGACGTATTGTTCTCCAGACTCTTTTCCAGTAACCATTGTATTGTAGTTGTGTATTGATAATGTAATTACCTTAGTAGCCATTGTCTAGTCGGTGACTCCCAGATTACGTGTACACCCTGAGTCTTTCTATGCACATCATTTAAATGAACATTATCCATGCAGCTTGAAATTCATCCAATGGGAGAAGCAATCATGTCCAACCAATCGATGAGGACGCAGTGTATCCTAAGGGAAGGTTATGGCTATAAAAGGGACTTCTTTAAGCCACCAGGGTGGATGAAGGTTGATAGATGCTGATGGATCCAGTCTAAGCTCTTTGGAGCTGACTAGAGGATCAGGATATCTTATTGCTTCAATCTAGGGACTCCGGTTCCAGTTGGAGACCATATCCACAGCCTAGGGATTTTGACTCCGGCTTCCAGGATTTTAACATCAAACCAGGACTACCTAAGGAGGACACTCAGGTTGGGACAGTTCAGTCACCTGTTACAGACTTTGCAGACCTCAGACAGCGTGGAACCTGTGAGGCATGGACATTCTAAATCCCTGGTGAGCCAGCGGAAGGGTGAGACTCTGTTGCCTGTTACATTTGTGTGTTTTGCTGGTTATGTGTTATGTGCCGTTAATTGTTTGGGGATCCAATAAAGTCTAATTATTGTGGTTCCCTCACCCTGTGTTGTCTGAGTAGTGTTACGCCCACGGTTAGGGAGGCCGGCGTTCAGTTGGGATGAGCCCTGAGCCACGCTGTCTTTCTAAATGCGGCGGGTTTTAGTGGACGAGAGCGCCCACTGAGCCCCGTGTCTCCACAGTTTCCTCCTCCGGGAGCGATGTGGTAGGATTCAAATCAGTAACAATGCGGGATAATCCAGATCCAATCATCTGTAGGATTAAACGTTCCCGGGAAGATAATCTATGTTGGCAGTAGTCTACGGTGTCCATCCAGGGACAAGGGCCAAAAGCGAAGAAGGCTCAAAGTCCAAACTTAGGAAAATCAATCAGAACAAATGTGGTACCAATATTCAAAAAAGGGGTGTAAAAGGGAACCTGGAAGCTATAGGCCGGTAAGCTTAACATCTGTTGTGGGTAAAATGTTTGAAGGGTTTTTAAGGGATAATATTATGGAATGTCTCAATGTTAATAATTGTTTAACTCCATATCAACATGGATTTATGAAGGATCGCTCCTGTCACACTATCCTGATCAGCTTCTATGAGGATGTAAGCTCTCACATGGACCGAGGAGAATCATTGGATGTCATTTATCTCCACTTCGGTAAAGCATTTGACACTGTCCCACATAAAAGACTGCTAAGTAAAATGAGAAAGCTTGGGCTCGGGGAAAATGTGTGTAGATGGGTAGGTAGCTGGCTTAGTGGTAGAAAACAAAGAGTGGTTATTAATGGCGCATACTCAGATTGGGCCAGGGTTACTAGTGGGGTGCTACAGGGGTCTGTATTGGGACCTCTACTTTTTAATATATTTATTAATGATCTGGTGGATGGTTTACAGAGTAAAATATCAGTATTTGCAGATGATACAAAACTATGTAAGGTAGTTAACACAAAGGAGGACAGTTTGCAACTACAGATGGATTTGAGTAAATTAGAGAATTGGGCTGAAAAATGGCAGCTGAGGTGTAACACAGATAAGTGTAAGGTTATGCACATGGGAAGGAGAAACAGATGCTACGATTACTTACTAAATGGGAAACTGCTGGGGAAATCAGACATGGAAAAAGACTTAGGCATCTTAGTGAATAAGAATCTAAATTGGAGTGCCCAGTGTCAGGCAGCAGCCACCAAAGCAAATAGGGTGATGGGATGCATTAGAAGAGGTCTGGGGGCACGAGATGAAAACATCATTCTCCCTCTGTACAAATCACTAGTCAGACCACACTTGGAGTATTGTGTGCAAGTGTGGGCGCCGGTGCTCAAGAAAGACATTACTGAACTTGAAAGGGTTCAGAGGCGGGCAACTAAAATAATAAGTGGAGCGGGTGCACTACAATACCCAGAAAAGTTATCAAAATTAGGTCTATTTACTCTAGAAAAGAGAAGACTTAGGGGAGACCTAATAAATATGTACAAATATATCAGAGGGCCATATAGAGATCTCTCCCATGATCTGTTTGTACCAAGGACTATGACAAGAACAAGGGGGCATTCTCTTCGATTGGAAGAAAGAAAATTCCTACATCAGCATAGAAGAGGGTTCTTCACGGTAAGAGCAGTGAGGCTCTGGAACTCTCTTCCTGAGGAAGTGGTGATGGCCACTCACTGAATGAATTTAAGAGAGGAATGGATGCATTTCTTGTTAGCAAAAGTATAGAAGGTTATAAATAGCATAATCTTACAGGTAGATAGAAGAGCGACCTAGATTATTAGAGGAATGGGTGGGCTGCAATACCAAGACAGGTTATTACACTTGGGGTTAGTTAGTTAGGATAAACAAAGGCTTAGGGGGGATCTAATCACAATGTATAAATATATGAGGGGACAGTACAGAGACCTTTCCAAAGATCTCTTTACACCTAGGCCTGCGACTGGAACACTGGGGCATCCGCTACGTCTTGAGGAAAGAAGGTTTAATCATAATCACAGATGAGGATTCTTTACTGTACGAGCAGTGAGACTATGGAGCTCTCTGCCGCATGATGTTGTAATGAGTGATTCACTACTAACATTAAGCAGAGCCTGGATGCCTTTCCTGAAAAATATAATATTACCAGTTATGTATATTAGATTTTATGACAGGGTATTGATCCAGGGAACTAGTCTGATGCCGGATGTGGACGAAGGAAGGAAGTTTTTTCCCCATTGTAGCTTGTTTGCCACATTGTTTTTTTTTACCTTCCTCTGGATCAACATGTTAGGCTACGGGTTGAACTAGATAGACTTAGGGGCACTTTGCACACTACGACATTGCAGGTGCGATGTCGGTGGGGTCAAATTGAAAGTACTTGTACTTTCAGCATCACATGCGACATCGCAGTGTGTAAAGCCTAGATGATACGATTAACGAGCGCAAAAGCGTTGTAATCGTATCATCGGTGCAGCGTCGGCGTAATTCATAATTACGCTGACGCGACGGTCCGATGTTGTTCCTCGCTCCTGCGGCAGTACACATCGCTGTGTGTGAAGCCGCAGGAGCGAGGAACATCTCCTACCGGCGTCACCGCGGCTTCCGTAGGTTATGCGGAAGGAAGGAGGTGGGCAGGATGTTTACATCCTGCTCATCTCCGCCCCTCCGCTCCGATTGGCCGCCTGCTGTGTGACGTTGCAGTGACGCCGCACGACCCGCCCCCTTAACAAGGAGGCGGGTCGCCGGCCACAGGGACGTCGCACGGCAGGTGAGTATGTGTGTGAAGCTGGCGTAGCGATAATTTTCGCTACGCCAGCTATCACCACATATCGCTGCTGCGACGGGGTCGGGGACTATCGCACTCGGCATCGCAGCATCGGCTTGCGATGTCGCAGTGTGCAAAGTGCCCCTTAGAGTCTCCTTTCAACCTTAAAACTATGAAACTATGAAACAATGCTGGAAGAGACAGTATGCGCAAACAAGATCCTGTCTGATAACAATCAGTCACAACCACTATGCCCACGTGGGAGTATAAATCATACCGGGGAGAAAAGGGTTAATTCTACATGCTACCGTAAAGATAAAGAGATCAAGATTATAAGAAAATGATTTATTATCAACGCGTTTCAAAGCCACAAATCATATACAGCAAGTGAAACACACGTAGGGTATATGTCGCGGGCGGAGGAGGTGACGCTGCGCTCTCCCACTGCTCGGGTCCGGCACGGCAACTGCTGCTGCAGCTCGGTGGTGGCTCGAGCGGTGGGCCAGATCCCGGGGACTCGAGCGGCGTTCCTCGCCCGTGAGTGAAAGGGGGGGTTTGATTGTGGGGGGATTTGGATATTGTCCGTGACGCCACCCACGGTTGTGGTGATTTTGGTGACACCACCGCTGCTCTGAACGGGGATCCTGGGAGCGGTGACAGGGAGCAGCTGAGTTGTTAGTTCTCCCCTCCGTGGGTAGGGGGTTTTGTTGTCCCGGGGCCCGGTGATGGGGTAGGGATGGATGATAGATGGCAGGCGGGTTGCGGGGCCTGGTGAGGTGCAGGGTCGCGGGGGCAGCGCTGTGCCGCACGGCACTGTGGTACTCACTCAGCCTGAGACGATGACACAGTTCTCGGTAAAACACACGGCTGGAAAGACGGGTCCCACGGACGGTTGCTGTTGCTTTTCCCCGGCAGGTTGACGGTGACTGCCTTTCCCTGCACCTAAGTACGGTAAACGGTTCCAATGGGTTCCCACCGGTAACCCGCTCCCCGGCTTGGATGTGGGCCGGAGGAGCCCCTCTTTGCCCGCAGGCGCTGGCCCTGAGAAACGGTTGCCTTGGCGGTGGCGGTGTCTCTCTCACTGGGTTGGACTGTTGCCTTCTGTCGGGACTTGACTGTTTGGAAACCCAGGAGGTCCCCTTCACTAACGGATTCGGCAAATTCACGGCGACTCCTAGCCTTCCCAGGGTCCGAAAAGCCCCTGCCAATGGTGCTGGCTTCTCCTTGTGTACCGGTCCGGTACCGCTGGGCCACCGCCCGTCCACGGTCCTTACGGTAAACTCCGATAGGCCACTCCTGCAGACGGTCACCACCGTCTGCCAACCTTGCTGCTCCGTCCGGGCCACACGCCCGGACCAACTTCAGATCGCTCAACTACCACTTTGCTCCTCACACTTGCTCCTCCACAACTAATCTGCCTGTTGTTCCCTCCGAACTCCTTGGTGGGTGGAGACCAACCGCCTGGCTCCACCCCCTGGTGTGGACATCAGCCCCTGAAGGAAGGCAACAAGGGTTTTGTGTTCTGGCTTTGATGTGCCTAACCGGGGTGTAGTATGTGGTGGTGTAATTACCTGTAGCCCCTGGCTTGTCCAGGGTGCCACATTCCCCCTTAGCAAAATGCAGACCGTCCGCGGGCTGCCCGTCCATCACCGGTTTTATTTTCACCAACTGAAAAAGATATAAATAACGGTAACAGACAATACAATTAAAATAACATCTTCCCACATCGGGAGGTACTCTTACTTAAATGTTGCAACGGTAAACGGTTACGGCTTCCACTCTCTCCCACCCAAGCAACCTGGCCCTGATGCTGCCCCTAAGCAAACAGGCAGCACCCCTTGACCCCAGTCCTGCACAAGTTGCCCGAGCGGGTTCTGTCCTTTTCAGGGGACCCACGTCCATGGGGAGTCCCTGAAACCCCCATAGGATTGCCACCGTTTCCGGTGGTGGCTGGGCCCCAGCCTACTCCACTGCGGGCCCTTCCTCCAATCTGCCTCTCCGGAGGCGGCAACGGTGGGAGCTGTAACAAAATAATTATTTACAGGCCACAAGTTTGTGGCTGCCCTGCAAGTTCTCAGGCATGTTCATAAGTAGTTCCTTATGTAAAACTGTAGACGGTCCCCACGAGGACAACGGTGCCGGCAACGACCGGTTTCAATCAGCAGTTGACAATCAGGTAACTTTTTCACGGTATCATTTACTTATCATCTTCACAAAACTTTCAGACTTTAAACAGTGGTGGTCCCAACGGGGACACTTAGCAGCGGTGGACCGCTGCCTTTTGCGGCTCAACAGTCCATTCCCACTCGTGGGGCTCTAGTGCCACCTTCACATGGTGCACCGCTCGGGACCCCGATGGTAGCTCGCTGCAGGCGATCTTCCTCCATATACATGCGGGCATGCACATCCGCTCTACACCCCTCTCGGGCATCGATCTCTCCGCGCAGCTGCCGTTGCCGCCGCTCCCAGTCTGGAGCACTTTCTGCTTGCTCCGGTTCAGCGTGTGCGGGGGACGGACCCAGCCAGAGTCCCTCCATGTCGGCTACGACCGGCACCTTCAGTAATGAGGGACCCCGCTGTGACATGGCCTGCTCTGCCTCCTGGCAGCTGCATCCCCGCCGTGCATCTTTGCTGACAGCCTCAGCCTTCGGCTTCTTCCATTGAAGCGGATCAGGGTGGTCACGAGCTTCTGCTGCAGGTCGGTCCGCCGGGGCGGATTGGCAGGGTACCGCTACCGGTGGTGGTGGTAGCGGGCCTAGTGGCGGGGCAGCAGCAGCCAACACGGGTAGCGGGGGAGGTAGCAGGGAGAGCGGGTACAGACCGGGTCCCTCAGCCGCGATGACCGACCCACTAGGGGTACAGGGGCGTGGGTCACTTACCCTCCCTTCCAAGACCCCCTCCACCTCGCGTCTCCGTATGGCCGCCACCACTTCCGCCATGTCGGCCTCCCACTCCTCCATGAGGAGCTGCATGCGGACCTGCAGACGGCTGCTTAGCTGGACGGTCCGGACTTCCACCCACGCTGCAGGGCCAGGCGCGGGGACCACGGTGTTGTCGGTCGGACTCAGCATCTTTAGCAGCGGCCTCTTCCAGGAACCAGTCAATGGCCGCAGGGTCCTGGCGTCCCTGCTTCTATAGCCGCGCTCACATGCGACCAGCTGCCATTTCGTCCCCCTTAGCCTCTTTCCGGCTCCTCCTCTACAGGGGCGGGGTTTTGGCCTTCGCGCCTCCACTACTCGAGGAGACGCTCGAGCGGGAACTTTTCGCGCCACAGATGGCGGCTTCTGAAATTTTTCGGCCGGACACCTCCGGCGGTAACATGGCACACCTCTACCAGACAGCAGAGCGGTAAGATCCTATTCGTGACGCCAAGTTGTCGCGAGTGGAGGAGGTGACGCTGCGCTCTCCCACTGCTCGGGTCCGGCACGGCTACTACTGCTGCGGCTCGGTGGTGGCTCGAGCGGTGGGCCGGATCCCAGGGACTTGAGCGGCGTTCCTCGCCCGTGAGTGAAAGGGGGGGTTTGATTGTGGGGGGATTTGGATTTTGTCCGTGACGCCACCCTCGGTTGTGGTGATTTTGGTGACACCACCGCTGCTTTGGACGGGGATCCTGGGAGCGGTGACAGGGAGCAGCTGAGTTGTTAGTTCTCCCCTCCGTGGGTAGGGGGTTTTGTTGTCCCGGGGCCCGGTGATGGGGTAGGGATGGATGATGGATAGCAGGTGGGTTGCGGGGCCTGGTGAGGTGCAGGGTCGCAGGGGCAGCGCTGTGCCGCACGGCACGGTGGTACTCACTCAGCCTGAGACGATGACACAGTTCTCGGTGAAACACACGGCTGGAAAGACGGGTCCCACGGACGCTTGCTGTTGCTTTTTCCCGGCAGGTTGACGGTGACTGCCTTTCCCTGCACCTAAGTACGGTAAACGGTTCCAATGGGTTCCCACTGGTAACCCGCTCCCCGGCTTGGATGTGGGCCGGAGGAGCCCCTTTTGCCCGCAGGCGCTGGCACTGAGAAACGGTTGCCTTGGCGGTGGCGGTGTCTCTCTCACTGGGTTGGACTGTTGCCTTCTGTCGGGACTTGACTGTTTGGAAACCCAGGAGGTCCCCTTCACTAACGGATTCGGCAAATTCACGGCGACTCCTAGCCTTGCCGGGGTCCGTAAAGCCCCTGCCAATGGTGCTGGCTTCTCCTTGTGTACCGGTCCGGTACCGCCGGGCCACCGCCCGTCCACGGTCCTTACGGTAATCTCCGATAGGCCACTCCTGCAGACGGTCACCACCGTCTGCCAACCTTGCTGCTCCATCCGGGCCACACACCCGGACCAACTTCAGATCGCTCAACTACCACTTTGCTCCTCACACTTGCTCCTCCACAACTAATCTGCCTGTTGTTCCCTCCTCCAGGACTGTGAACTCCTTGGTGGGTGGAGACCAACCGCCTGGCTCCACCCCCTGGTGTGGACATCAGCCCCTGAAGGAAGGCAACAAGGGTTTTGTGTTCTGGCTTTGATGTGCCTAACCGGGGTGTAGGGTGTGGTGGCTTGTCCAGGGCGCCACATATATATAGGATGAAAAGCTCAAGACATTCAGAGAAACTGTAGGGGCTTTGTATTTGTGCCGTGGCGTCACATAGATCCGTTACTGACGCGCACTGTTTATAAATGTTGAGCGCGCTTTTTTATCTTATGTATACTTCATTCTCAAAAGGAAGGATGGTGGAATGCGTCCGTGTCTGGATTCCCGTGAGCTCAACCAGATTACGGTTTGTGACCCGTATCCAATGCCGCTCATTATGGACCTTGTGAGGTAAATCCGGAGAGATGACGATAAATCATGATATTCAAGTATGTCAGGAAGCCCTCTCCTGGTGTCAACCCCCCTTTCCCCCACACAACTGGTTTAGCAACAAACTCCATGGCCATGTCCTGTGATATGGAAATTAGGTGGCTTTGGGACAATGGACACAGGATGACTCCCTGCCGTCACCCTGTAGTAGGAGCTGCTATCTAATTAGCAAGGCTATGGAAATAGCCAGACAGAACGACTCCAGTAAAAAATGGTTCATATCTCGCAAGCCATATTTCCGATAAATATGGCAACCATAAAAATGGTGTCTCCGCATGTGGACGATGCCGGCACCCCCTTTTTATGGGAACAGGACATTGGGAAATGCCCCAGGCGTGATATCAGCCAATGGGGAACTGGCAGACAGGTCATGAGTCCCCTCGTTCTGTAGCTAAATTCATAACTGTCACAATGAGAGCATTGGCGTCTGCCTACGACGCTCCCAGGCAAAGTTATAGCCAAAATCCCCTTTGCTGGATAATTCTGATCCATGCAGGGGGAGTGGCAGTGCTTCCCTGTGAGGTCACTAAGGTAGGAGGGGACCTGGATCTGCCCAGGTTGATAACCCTACTTCGGCCATTTTCCAGCGTTCTTCTGCTCGGGGGCCTGGTTGGGAAAGACCTGTGAGGAAGAATCCTAGAAACCTGGTCTACAGCGCCCCCCTGTGGCCAGACACACAAGGTAACTGATGTAATTGTATACCTGTTTGTAACCCATGCTTTATCTGTAACTGTACTCTGACATATGTATATTCTGTAGATTCCCTATTGTATATATTGTAGTTCTAGTGTGCTTTAGGCTGATTAAAGTATATAATTAATCTTGGGCTGTTCTGTTATCTCGATCTTGAATCCCACGTCTGTGTGTTCGGCTAATAGTTACCGTGAAGCGGTTGGTGGCAGCGAGTTGTGCCAAGGATTATTGTGGGGAGGCCAGTGAGATTCGGGAAGATATTATATATTCCGCCCGCGGAGGTCGGGGGAATATATACCTTACTCTCACCGGGGACCCTTCAATAATCGGCATAAGTAGTATAGCGGCCTCCTTGCTTATTGTCGGGCAATTCCATAATTGGCCTGACTATAAGAGGGGCGCTAGAGAGCGCGTCACGTGCTCTGTCTGTCGGTCGGGAGGTATAAAGTAGGGGTGACCCCCACTTGTTACCCCCCGATTGTGACGTACTGGTAGCCAGCGCGGGGGATTTCTGAGTGACCCCCCGGTGGTTTGTGACATATTGGTGGCAAGCGGTGGGATCGAGATAATAGTGTGTGTGAGTGTGAGACCCATACTCCCAGACACTAAAGACTGCCTGCAGCAGCTGTGGCTGCTGGGGTCTTCAGACCAGCTCAACACTAGAGTGTCAGAGTGCAGATACTGTAAGGTGTGTGGAGGCATCAGGTGTCAGTTCTGTGTCAGTGACCAAAAGTCTGCAAGAATGGCTGATGGCACCAGGAGCAGAGCTATGCAACTGGCCAATGCTAAAGCAGGAGCCGAAGAGAGGGAGGACGGTGCTGTGGGCAGTAATGAGGAGGTTGCCCACGAGTCCTCCAGGAGCTCGACGCCAGAAAACCGTTCTGCAGAGGACAGCGCACAAGCTGGCAATTATGGACAAGATGAGGAGCAGCTCACCCAAGGGTCCTCAACGAGCCAGACGCCAGCCCTCCGCTCTGCAATGGACAGTGAAGCACCAGGCTCCGCAGCGGGCCGCAGATCACCACGTGCCATTCCACCGAGCCTGGGAGGCTCGGATAGCCTTCTTCAAATGGCTATGGCCCTACGCCAGGCTGGAGACCGGGAGGGCTACAAGGAACTCATGGCCGAGCGTGAGCGGCAAGCAGCGCGTGAAGAGCGCCAGGCAGAGCGTAACTACCAGCTGCAGCTAGCTCAGCTCCGGCCCTCATCAGCCACCCGTGACCTTCCAGACACCAAACTTCCAAAGGTCCGTGTTGAGGACTTCCCAGTGCTGGAGAAGGATGGAGACTTGGACTCTTTCTTGACTGCTTTTGAACGGACTTGCTTGCAGCATCATCTGAACAAGGACCAGTGGGCCAAATACCTGACCCCCCGTTTAAGGGGTAAGGCCCTGGATATCCTTGGGGACTTGCCTGCTGGGGCGGATCAGGGCTACGACACCATCAAGCGGGCCCTGATCCAACAGTACAACCTCACTCCAGAGTCCTACCGCAAGAAGTTCCGGAGCCTACAGAAGGGACCAAAGGACTCCTGGGCTGACCACAGGCGGGCACTTGCCCGAGCTGCCGACCACTGGACCCAAGGCCTGCAGCTTTCCACCGGACCGGAGATCCTGGACTTGTTCATCACGGAGCAACTCTTGTGGAACTGCCCTGAGGATCTCTGCCAGTTCATCCGAGACCAGAAGCCAAAGGGGTCCACGGCTACAGCTGCCCTTGCCGATGACTACACCAACAACCGGGCCCCTGAGGCCAGGAGAGCGGCCTCCAGCAGCACCTGGAGAGGGGGTAAGATGAATTCTGCGACTGCCCCACCTGCCCCTAGACTGCAGGGGGTGTCCCCCTCAACTCCCCTCTCCAGGCCCGTGGCGGAACCAAGACGGTGCCACCAGTGCAACCTACCTGGACACTTCAAGGCCATGTGCCCTCAGCGTCCCAAGGCCCCGGCTCCGTCCCCGTCCCAAGGGCCGCCCAAGGTGTATTGTGTGGGTGGGGGTGGTGGTAGGTCCCTGGACAGCTTCCAACCTGTCACCGTCGGCCAGTCTGTGACCATAGGACTGCGAGACAGCGCCTCGGAGGTGACTCTGGTGCGGCCTGAGATGGTGTCCCCCCAAGACTTGATCCCTGGAAAAACCCTCGCTGTCTCCGGGATTGGAGGCATTGACCCGGCGCTGCCTGTTGCTGACATTTATGTGGACTGGGGCGCAGGGCGAGGGGTGAGGGAGGTGGGGGTAACTGATCGGATCCCCGCAAACGTGCTACTTGGGACAGATTTGGGGCAGATAACCTCCCAGTTTGGGCCCCAACCAAGGGCTGAACCTTCAGCCCGTACTGACATGACTCCTAACAATGTTAATGTGTTATCTATGAATGATGTAAGGGAGGAGGGAGTGAACTCTGATATTTCTGCTTGCATAGACACCATAGACACACACTCAGCTGCAGCTGTGACAGGGGAGGGGGTCAGAGAAAGGTGTGACAATGCCTCTACAAGTAACCAGCCTGTGAGCTGGGATCTGCTGCCCTCTGCAGGGATAAGCAGAGAGCAGGGTGCTGCAGGGGGAGGACCAGTGTGTGGGGTGGGGGCTACCACAGCAAATGTGGGGTCCCCAGAGATTTCACAGCGGGGTTCTGTTGCTGCAGGAGGGGAACAGGCAGGTGAGATTGGGGCCAGTCCAGGAGCGGAAGTGCTCCCAGGTAAGATCTCGGTGCATGGTTCCCCCACAACCGGGGTGTCAGGAAGCCAGGTAGGTCTGCCTGAACCGGCGACTTGGTCAGGAACGGAGGAGGAGCAGGCACGACCCACGGTCGCAGCGGCTGTGGCCGCTGTCACCCGCAGTGGGAGTGCTGGAAGCCAAGGGGCCTCCCGGAGGTCCGATAGCTCTTCCCCTTCTGACCAAGTGGCAGCCGAGTCAGGTGGAAGCCAGGACACAGGTCCCGGGGTACTGACTGAAGATGTGACAGTCTCGTCGATTCTGGCCACATCTAGTCAGGGGTTTCAGGCAGCGTTAGAAGCTGACGACAGCCTGAAAGCTCTTAAGGAGCAGGCGGCACAGCCTCCCTCGGACTCGGACCCGGAGCGAGTGGTCTGGGACCAAGGACGGCTGTACCGGGCCACGGTCCAGCAGGGTTCACCGGAGGCGTGGCCCAGGGACCGACAGTTGGTGGTACCCTATCCGTTCCGGACGGAGTTGTTGCGGATCGCACATGAGATTCCGATGGCCGGACACCTAGGGATCGCTAAGACCAAGGCCAGGTTAAACCAGCATTTCTACTGGCCAAAAATGGGGGCCGATGTGGCTGCCTACTGCCGTTCGTGTGAAACCTGTCAGAGAGTGGGGAAGGCGGGGCCACGCCCCAAAGCCCCACTGGTATCTCTGCCCATCATCGATGAGCCTTTCAGGAGGGTGGCTGTGGATCTGGTCGGCCCGCTGGCCATCCCCAGCAGCTCCGGGAAACGCTTCATACTGACGGTAGTGGACTATGCCACCCGGTACCCAGAAGCAGTGGCCTTGTCGTCCATTCGGGCTGACAAGGTGGCCACCGCATTGCTGGAGATTTTCTCCCGAGTGGGTTTTCCCCAGGAAATGCTCACTGACCGGGGGACCCAATTCATGTCCCAGCTGATGGAGGCCCTCTGTAAGCAAGTCCAGGTGCGACATCTGGTGGCCAGCCCGTACCATCCACAGACTAATGGCCTGTGCGAGCGGTTCAATGGCACCTTAAAGCAGATGCTTAAGATGTTGGTCGACTCCCATGGGCGTGACTGGGAGCGGTATCTCCCACACCTGTTATTTGCTTACCGGGAGGTTCCACAGGCCTCAACAGGATTCTCACCGTTTGAGCTCCTGTACGGGCGACGTGTGCGGGGCCCCCTGGCTCTGGTGAAAGAGGCTTGGGAAGGGGATTTGGCCACCCCTGGAGTGTCGGTTATCGAGTATGTCATGCGCTTCCGGGACAAAATGCAGGCCTTGACGCAACTGGTACACGACAATATGGCTCAAGCCCAGGCCGATCAGAAGCGTTGGTACGACCAGAACGCTTGTGAGAGGACCTACCAAGTGGGTCAAGAGGTGTGGGTACTGGTCCCCGTACCACAGGACAAGCTCCAGGCAGCCTGGGAAGGCCCATACCTCGTGTACCAGCAGCTCAACCCTGTAACGTACCTGGTCACCCTGGACCCTGCCCGTGGAAGGCGGAGGCCCTTCCATGTGAACATGATGAAGGCACATCATGAGCGGGAGGCATGTGCGCTCCCCGTGTGCAACCTGCCCGAGGAGGGAGAAGCGGAAACCCTCTTGGATATGCTAGCCCAGGTTAGGGCAGGCGGATCCATTGAGGATGTGGAGGTTGGCCACCAGCTCTTGGAGGACCAACGGTCCCAGCTGTGGGCCACCCTCCTCCCCTTCCGGGGGTTGTTTACCAACCAGCCCGGAAGGACTGACTTGGCTGTCCATCACGTGGACACTGGGGATCATCCCCCGATCCGGCGTTCAGCATATCGGGTCTCCCTGGAAGTGCAGCGACACATGCGCCAGGAGATTGACGAGATGCTGAAGCTGGGGGTGATCCAGGCATCCAACAGCGCTTGGGCCTCGCCTGTAGTCCTCGTCCCTAAGAAGGACCGAACCACTCGGTTCTGCGTGGACTACAGGGGGCTCAATGCTGTCACGGTCGCCGATGCGTACCCAATGCCACGCATCGATGACCTGCTCGATCAGTTGGCCGGGGCTCAGTACCTGACCATCATGGATCTGAGCCGGGGATATTGGCAGATCCCCCTGACTCCCAAGGCCAGGGAACGCTCTGCCTTTATTACCCCATTTGGACTGTACGAGCCCACGGTGATGCCATTCGGGATGAGGAATGCCCCTGCCACTTTCCAGCGGATGGTCAACACCCTGCTCAAGGGACTTGAAGGGTACGCGGCCGCGTACCTAGATGACATTGCCGTCTTCAGTCCCACCTGGGAGGACCACCTAGAGCATCTAGCACAGGTGCTCAGGCGGATCCACCGGGCAGGTTTGACCATCAAGCCGGGAAAGTGTCAGCTGGCCATGAGCGAGGTCCAGTACCTCGGTCACCGGGTAGGTGGGAGAACCCTGAAGCCCGAGCCTGAGAAGGTGGAAGCCATCGCATCCTGGCCCACCCCCAGGACCAAGAAGCAGGTGATGTCCTTCTTGGGGACCGCTGGGTACTATAGGAGGTTTGTTCCATGCTATAGTAGCCTGGCAAAGCCCTTGACGGACCTCACCAAGAAGAAGCTGCCCTCTGCAGTCGATTGGACAGTGGACTGCGAGACAGCCTTCCGGGCCCTAAAGGACGCCCTGTCCAGCCCGCCCGTGCTACAGGCAGCCGACTTCACGCAGCCGTTTGTAGTACAGACCGACGCCAGTGACTTCGGCCTCGGTGCGGTGCTCAGCCAGGTGGACTCTGCGAGCCAAGAGCACCCAGTCTTGTACCTGAGCAGGAAGCTGTTACCAAGGGAAGTGGCCTATTCCACGATGGAGAAGGAGTGCCTGGCCATAGTGTGGGCCCTGCAGCGTCTGCAACCCTATCTATACGGGCGCCACTTCATCGTGGAGACGGACCACAATCCCCTCAGCTGGTTGCACACCGTCTCTGGGACGAATGGGCGATTGTTGCGATGGAGCCTTGCGCTCCAGCAGTACAACTTCACCATTCGCCACAAAAGGGGCCGTGACCACGGTAACGCAGACGGGCTGTCCCGACAAGGAGAGGTCGCGGACGGGCGCACGGGGGAACACCGGAGTGTGCTGCCCCCTAGCGCCCTCAAAAGGGGGGAGGTGTGAGGTAAATCCGGAGAGATGACGATAAATCATGATATTCAAGTATGTCAGGAAGCCCTCTCCTGGTGTCAACCCCCCTTTCCCCCACACAACTGGTTTAGCAACAAACTCCATGGCCATGTCCTGTGATATGGAAATTAGGTGGCTTTGGGACAATGGACACAGGATGACTCCCTGCCGTCACCCTGTAGTAGGAGCTGCTATCTAATTAGCAAGGCTATGGAAATAGCCAGACAGAACGACTCCAGTAAAAAATGGTTCATATCTCGCAAGCCATATTTCCGATAAATATGGCAACCATAAAAATGGTGTCTCCGCATGTGGACGATGCCGGCACCCCCTTTTTATGGGAACAGGACATTGGGAAATGCCCCAGGCGTGATATCAGCCAATGGGGAACTGGCAGACAGGTCATGAGTCCCCTCGTTCTGTAGCTAAATTCATAACTGTCACAATGAGAGCATTGGCGTCTGCCTACGACGCTCCCAGGCAAAGTTATAGCCAAAATCCCCTTTGCTGGATAATTCTGATCCATGCAGGGGGAGTGGCAGTGCTTCCCTGTGAGGTCACTAAGGTAGGAGGGGACCTGGATCTGCCCAGGTTGATAACCCTACTTCGGCCATTTTCCAGCGTTCTTCTGCTCGGGGGCCTGGTTGGGAAAGACCTGTGAGGAAGAATCCTAGAAACCTGGTCTACAGCGCCCCCCTGTGGCCAGACACACAAGGTAACTGATGTAATTGTATACCTGTTTGTAACCCATGCTTTATCTGTAACTGTACTCTGACATATGTATATTCTGTAGATTCCCTATTGTATATATTGTAGTTCTAGTGTGCTTTAGGCTGATTAAAGTATATAATTAATCTTGGGCTGTTCTGTTATCTCGATCTTGAATCCCACGTCTGTGTGTTCGGCTAATAGTTACCGTGAAGCGGTTGGTGGCAGCGAGTTGTGCCAAGGATTATTGTGGGGAGGCCAGTGAGATTCGGGAAGATATTATATATTCCGCCCGCGGAGGTCGGGGGAATATATACCTTACTCTCACCGGGGACCCTTCAATAATCGGCATAAGTAGTATAGCGGCCTCCTTGCTTATTGTCGGGCAATTCCATAATTGGCCTGACTATAAGAGGGGCGCTAGAGAGCGCGTCACGTGCTCTGTCTGTCGGTCGGGAGGTATAAAGTAGGGGTGACCCCCACTTGTTACCCCCCGATTGTGACGTACTGGTAGCCAGCGCGGGGGATTTCTGAGTGACCCCCCGGTGGTTTGTGACAGACCTATTTACCAGATTACCGGTGCTAAACGGTTCTCCAAACGTGACCGCAGAGGGGGCCTATAATCTATTGGGGTCTGAAAGGGGGGTGACGGGAAAACGGCGTTCAATTCACCAAAGGGTCACCTAGAACATGTAGTGATACCGTTTGGCCTGACCAATGCGCCTGCGGTTTTCCAGCACTTTGTGAATGATGTTCATCTATTAAAGAAATTTGTTGCCATTTACTTGGATGACATCCTCTTATATTCACAGAATGTAGAGTCTCATTTGAAACATGTTAAACAGGTTTTACAGATTCTCAGAGAGAATAAGTTGTACGCAGCGTTGGAGCAGTGTGTATTCACCGTCTGTTTCTGCTTTTAGGATGGATCCTAGAGATGAGCGAACCTGTTTCATAAAGGTTCGCCAATTTCCAATTCGGTACAAGCCTTAGACTGTTCGTTCTGGTAACCCAAGCACTTTCCCCAAAAGTCGGCAATATTTGGTTTTTGTTCGATCACTGATCGCGGTTTAAAAAAATGTTTTTCTAATAACATGTTCTGCTTTTGTATAGTATTGAAAGAACTACCAACACCATGGATAGTGAATGGGATCAGAATCCCTAATACTGGGCGAACCCAATACAGCAGAAAAAATGGCAAGAATGCCAGAAAAGAACGGTTCTTTAAAATATACAGTATATCTGTATTAATAATAACAAAATCACCATCAAGTATAAATCAAATCATGTGAATATTTTATTACAGCAACAAGAGGTAACAGAGAGGACCAAAATTCAGGGAATGGCAGGCACACAAGGGGTATACCATTAAAGAGCAATGTCCTGGGTAAAGAATATATATAAGAATATATATATATTATATATATATATTAGGTGCGGTATATATTCTTATATATAGTATTACTGCCTGCTCCAAATTAGGCAGTGAAACACATTTGTATTTCACTGGTATTGTTAGTTAGTAGTGCCTGCTGTAGTTTGCTAATGAACTAACTAAAAAGGTCTTGTCAGCTTTCATTGCCTGCTCAAAACCACATTTCAAGTTATTGGTACTTTTTGGTACCTTCACAATAATGTCATCTCAAGCAGGAGATAAATAATTTATCTTTTATGTCAGGTGGCTGACAGGAGTCGCATTGGTTGCAAAACATCTGTTTGAAAGAGGAAGTGATAGGGAAAATGATAGAAAGACGACGTGTAACCTGCCCAACAACCAATAGTGATAGAAAGACAACATGTAACCTGCCCAACAACCAATAGTGATAGAAAGCCGAAGTGTAACCTGCCCAACAAGCGGTAGTGATAGAAAGCCGAAGTGTAACCTGCCCAACAACCAATAGTGATAGAAAGCCGAAGTGTAACCTGCCCAACAACCAATAGTGATAGAAAGACAACGTGTAACCTGCCCAACAACTGATGGTAATAGAAAGATGACGTGTAACCTGCCCAACAACCAATAGTGATAGAAAGACAACGTGTAACCTGCCCAACAACTGACAGTAATAGAAAGACAACATGTAACCTGCCCAACAACCAATAGTGATAGAAAGACAACGTGTAACCTGCCCAACAACTGACAGTAATAGAAAGACAACATGTAACCTGCCCAACAACCAATAGTGATAGAAAGACAACGTGTAACCTGCCCAACAACCGATAGTGATAGAAAGACAACGTGTAACCTGCCCAACAACCGATAGTGATAGAAAGACGATGTGTTACCTGTCCAACAACCAATAGTGATAGAAAGACGATGTGTAACCTGCCCAACAACTGACAGTAATAGAAAGACAACATGTAACCTGCCCAACAACCAATAGTGATAGAAAGACAACGAGTAACCTGCCCAACAACTGACAGTAATAGAAAGACGACGTGTAACCTGCCCAACAACCAATAGTGATAGAAAGACAACGTGTAACCTGCCCAACAACCAATAGGGATAGAAAGACAACATGTAACCTGCCCAACAAGCGGTAGTGATAGAAAGCCGAAGTGTAACCTGCCCAACAACCAATAGTGATAGAAAGCCGAAGTGTAACCTGCCCAACAACCAATAGTGATAGAAAGACAACGTGTAACCTGCCCAACAACTGATGGTAATAGAAAGATGACGTGTAACCTGCCCAACAACCAATAGTGATAGAAAGACAACGTGTAACCTGCCCAACAACTGACAGTAATAGAAAGACATGTAACCTGCCCAACAACCAATAGTGATAGAAAGACAACGTGTAACCTGCCCAACAACCGATAGTGATAGAAAGACAACGTGTAACCTGCCCAACAACCGATAGTGATAGAAAGACGATGTGTTACCTGTCCAACAACCAATAGTGATAGAAAGACGATGTGTAACCTGCCCAACAACTGACAGTAATAGAAAGACAACATGTAACCTGCCCAACAACCAATAGTGATAGAAAGACAACGAGTAACCTGCCCAACAACTGACAGTAATAGAAAGACGACGTGTAACCTGCCCAACAACCAATAGTGATAGAAAGACAACGTGTAACCTGCCCAACAACCAATAGGGATAGAAAGACAACGTGTAACCTACCAAACAACCAATAGTGATAGAAAGACGACGTGTAAGCTGCCCAACAACCAATAAGGATAGAAAAACGATGTGTAACCTGCCCAACAACCGATAGTGATAGAAAGACAACGTGTAACCTGCCCAACAACCAATAGTGATAGAAAGACGATGTGTTACCTGCCCAACAACCAATAGTGATAGAAAGACGACGTGTAACCTGCCCAACAACTGACAGTAATAGAAAGACGACATGTAACCTGCCCAACAAGCGGTAGTGATAGAAAGACAACGTGTAACCTGCCAAACAACCGATAGTGATAGAAAGACGATGTGTTACCTGTCCAACAACCGATAGTGATAGAAAGACGACGTGTAACCTGCCCAACAACCGTCAAGGATAGAAAGACGACGTGTAACCTACCAAACAACGGACAGTGATAGAAAGACGACGTATAACCTGCCCAACAACCAATAGTGATAGAAAGATGATGTGTAACCTGCCCAACAACCGTCAGTGATAGAAAGACGACATGTAACGTGCCCAACAACCGATAGTGATAGAAAGACGATGTGTTACCTGCCCAACAACCAATAGTGATAGAAAGACAACGTGTAACCTGCCCAACAACCGTCAGTGATAGAAAGACGACATGTAACCTGCCCAACTACCGATAGTGATAGAAAGACAACGTATAACCTGCCCAACAACCAACAGTGATAGAAAGACGACATGTAACCTGCCCAACTACCGATAGTGATAGAAAGACAACGTGTAACCTGCCCAACAACCAACAGTGATAGAAAGATGACGTGTAACCTGCCCAACAACTGACAGTAATAGAAAGACGACATGTAACCTGCCCAACAACCAATAGTGATAGAAAGACAACGTGTAACCTGCCCAACAACCGTCAGTAATAGAAAGACGACGTGTAACCTGCCCAACAACCAATAGTGATAGAAAGACGACGTATAACCTGCCCAACAACCAATAGTGATAAAAAGATGATGTGTAACCTGCCCAACAACCAATAGTGATAGAAAGACGACGTATAACCTGCCCAACAACCAATAGTGATAGAAAGACAACGTGTAACCTGCCCAACAACCGATACTGATAGAAAGACGACGTGTAACCTGCCCAACAACCGATAGTGATAGAAAGACGATGTGTTACCTGCCCAACAACCGATAGTGATAGAAAGACGACGTGTAACCTGCCCAACAACCGATAGTGATAGAAAGACAACGTGTAACCTGCCCAACAACCAATAGTGATAGAAAGACAATGTGTAACCTGCCCAACAACTGACAGTGATGGAAAGACGACGTGTAACCTGCCCAACAACCGATAATGATAGAAAGACGACATGTAACCTGCCCAACAACCAATAGTGATAAAAAGACGACGTGTAACCTGCCCAACAACCGTCAGTGATAGACAGACGACATGTAACCTGCCCAACAAGCGGTAGTGATAGAAAGACAACGTGTAACCTGCCAAACAACCGATAACGATAGAAAGACGATGTGTTACCTGCCCAACAACCGATAGTGATAGAAAGACGACGTGTAACCTGCCCAACAACCAATAGTGATAGAAAGACAACGTGTAACCTGCCCAACAACCGTCAGTGATAGAAAGATGACGTGTAACCTACCAAACAACGGATAGGGATAGAAAGACGACGTATAACCTGCCCAACAACCAATAGTGATAGAAAGACGACATGTAACCTGCCCAACAACCGATAGTGATAGAAAGACAACGTGTAACCTGCCCAACAACCGTCAGTGATAGAAAGACGACCTGTAACCTGCCCAACAAGCGGTAGTGATACAAAGCCGAAGTGTAACCTGCCCAACAACCAATAGTGATAGAAAGCCGAAGTGTAACCTGCCCAACAACCAATAGTGATAGAAAGAGAACGTGTAACCTGCCCAACAACCAATAGTGATAGAAAGACGATGTGTTACCTGCCCAACAACTGACAGTAATAGAAAGACGACATGTAACCTGCCCAACAACCAATAGTGATAGAAAGACAACGTGTAACCTGCCCAACAACCGATAGTGATAGAAAGACGACGTGTAACCTGCCCAACAACCAATAGTGATAGAAAGACAACGTGTAACCTGCCCAACAACCAATAGTGATAGAAAGACAACGTGTAACCTGCCCAACAACCAATAGTGATAGAAAGACGATGTATAACCTGCCCAACAACTGACAGTAATAGAAAGACAACATGTAACCTGCCCAATAACCAATAGTGATAGAAAGACGACGTATAACCTGCCCAACAACCGTCAGTGATAGAAAAACGACATGTAACCTGCCCAACAAGCGGTAGTGATAGAAAGCCGAAGTGTAACCTGCCCAACAACCAATAGTGATAGAAAGACGACGTGTAACCTGCCAACAACCGATAGTGATAGAAAGACGACGTGTAACCTGCCCAACAACCAATAGTGATAGAAAGACAACGTGTAACCTGCCCAACAACTGACAGTAATAGAAAGACGACATGTAACCAGCCCAACAACCAATAGTGATAGAAAGACGACGTGTAACCTGCCCAACAACCAATAGTGATAGAAAGACGATGTGTAACCTGCCCAACAACCAATAGTGATAGAAAGACGACGTGTAACCTGCCCAACAACCAATAGTGATAGAAAGACGACGTGTAACCTGCCCAACAACCGATAGTGATAGAAAGACGACGTGTAAGCTACCAAACAACCGATAATGATAGAAAGACAACGTGTAACCTGCCCAACAACCGATAGTGATAGAAAGATGATGTGTAACCTGCCCAACAACCGTCAGTGATAGAAAGACGACATGTAACGTGCCCAACAACCGATAGTGATAGAAAGACGATGTGTTACCTGCCCAACAACCAATAGTGATAGAAAGATGACGTGTAACCTGCCCAACAACCGATAGTGATAGAAAGACAACGTGTAACCTGCCCAACAACCAACAGTGATAGAAAGATGACGTGTAACCTGCCCAACAACTGACAGTAATAGAAAGACGATGTGTAACCTGCCCAACAACCAATAGTGATAGAAAGACAACGTGTAACCTGCCCAACAACCGTCAGTGATAGAAAGACGACATGTAACCTGCCCAACAACCTATAGTGATAGAAAGACAACGTGTAACCTGCCCAACAACCGATAGTGATAGAAAGACGACGTGTAACCTGCCCAACAACCAATAGTGATAGAAAGACGACGTGTAACCTTCCCAACAACCAATAGTGATAGAAAGACGACGTGTAACCTGCCCAACAACCAATAGTGATAGAAAGACGATGTATAACCTGCCCAACAACCAATAGTGATAGAAAGACAACGTGTAACCTGCCCAACAACCGATAGTGATAGAAAGACGACGTGTAACCTGCCCAACAACCAATAGTGATAGAAAGACGACGTGTAACCTGCCCAACAACCAATAGTGATAGAAAGACGACATGTAACCTGCCCAACAACCGATAATGATAGAAAGACGACGTGTAACCTGCCCAACAACCGATAGTGATAGAAAGACGATGTGTTACCTGCCCAACAACCGATAGTGATAGAAAGACGACGTGTAACCTGCCCAACAACCGATAGTGATAGAAAGACAACGTGTAACCTGCCCAACAACCGTCAGTGATAGAAAGACAACATGTAACCTGCCCAACAACCAATAGTGATAGAAGGACGACGTGTAACCTGCCCAACAACCAATAGTGATAGAAAGACGACGTGTAACCTACCCAACAACCAATAGTGATAGAAAGATGATGTGTAACCTGCCCAACAACCGATAGTGATAGAAAGACAACGTGTAACCTGCCCAACAACCAACAGTGATAGAAAGATGACGTGTAACCTGCCCAACAACTGACAGTAATAGAAAGACGATGTGTAACCTGCCCAACAACCAATAGTGATAGAAAGACAACGTGTAACCTGCCCAACAACCAATAGTGATAGAAAGACGACATGTAACCTGCCCAACAACCGTCAGTGATAGAAAGACGACATGTAACCTGCCCAACAACCGATAGTGATAGAAAGCCGAAGTGTAACCTGCCCAACAACCAATAGTGATAGAAAGACAACGTGTAACCTGCCCAACAACCAATAGTGATAGAAAGACGACATGTTACCTGCCCAACAACCGTTAGTGATAGAAAGACGACGTGTAACCTGCCCAACAACCAATAGTGATAGAAAGACGACATGTACCCTGCCCAACAACCGATAGTGATAGAAAGACGACGTGTAACCTGCCCAACAACCAATAGTGATAGAAAGACGATGTGTAACCTGCCCAACAACTAATAGTGATAGAAAGACGACGTGTAACCTGCCCAACAACCAATAGTGATAGAAAGACGACGTGTAACCTGCCCAACAACCGATAGTGATAGAAAGACGACGTGTAACCTACCAAACAACCGATAATGATAGAAAGACAACGTGTAACCTGCCCAACAACCGATAGTGATAGAAAGACGACGTGTAACCTGCCCAACAACCAATAGTGATAGAAAGACAACGTGTAACCTGCCCAACAACCAATAGTGATAGAAAGACAACGTGTAACCTGCCCAACAACCAATAGTGATAGAAAGACGATGTATAACCTGCCCAACAACTGACAGTAATAGAAAGACAACATGTAACCTGCCCAATAACCAATAGTGATAGAAAGACGACGTATAACCTGCCCAACAACCGTCAGTGATAGAAAAACGACATGTAACCTGCCCAACAAGCGGTAGTGATAGAAAGCCGAAGTGTAACCTGCCCAACAACCAATAGTGATAGAAAGACGACGTGTAACCTGCCAACAACCGATAGTGATAGAAAGACGACGTGTAACCTGCCCAACAACCAATAGTGATAGAAAGACAACGTGTAACCTGCCCAACAACTGACAGTAATAGAAAGACGACATGTAACCAGCCCAACAACCAATAGTGATAGAAAGACGACGTGTAACCTGCCCAACAACCGTCAGTGATAGAAAGACGACATGTAACCTGCCCAACAAGCGGTAGTGATAGAAAGACAACGTGTAACCTGCCCAACAACCGATAGTGATAGAAAGACGACGTGTAACCTGCCCAACAACCGTCAGTGATAGAAAGACGACGTGTAACCTGCCCAACAACCAATAGTGATAGAAAGACGACGTGTAACCTGCCCAACAACCAATAGTGATAGAAAGATGATGTGTAACCTGCCCAACAACCGTCAGTGATAGAAAGACGACATGTAACGTGCCCAACAACCGATAGTGATAGAAAGACGATGTGTTACCTGCCCAACAACCAATAGTGATAGAAAGATGACGTGTAACCTGCCCAACAACCGATAGTGATAGAAAGACAACGTGTAACCTGCCCAACAACCAACAGTGATAGAAAGATGACGTGTAACCTGCCCAACAACTGACAGTAATAGAAAGACGATGTGTAACCTGCCCAACAACCAATAGTGATAGAAAGACAACGTGTAACCTGCCCAACAACCGTCAGTGATAGAAAGACGACATGTAACCTGCCCAACAACCTATAGTGATAGAAAGACAACGTGTAACCTGCCCAACAACCGATAGTGATAGAAAGACGACGTGTAACCTGCCCAACAACCAATAGTGATAGAAAGACGACGTGTAACCTTCCCAACAACCAATAGTGATAGAAAGACGACGTGTAACCTGCCCAACAACCAATAGTGATAGAAAGACGATGTATAACCTGCCCAACAACCAATAGTGATAGAAAGACGACGTGTAACCTGCCCAACAACCAATAGTGATAGAAAGACGACGTGTAACCTTCCCAACAACCAATAGTGATAGAAAGACGACGTGTAACCTGCCCAACAACCAATAGTGATAGAAAGACGATGTATAACCTGCCCAACAACCAATAGTGATAGAAAGACAACGTGTAACCTGCCCAACAACCGATAGTGATAGAAAGACGACGTGTAACCTGCCCAACAACCAATAGTGATAGAAAGACGACATGTAACCTGCCCAACAACCAATAGTGATAGAAAGACGACATGTAACCTGCCCAACAACCGATAATGATAGAAAGACGACGTGTAACCTGTCCAACAACCGATAGTGATAGAAAGACGATGTGTTACCTGCCCAACAACCGATAGTGATAGAAAGACGACGTGTAACCTGCCCAACAACCGATAGTGATAGAAAGACAACGTGTAACCTGCCCAACAACCGTCAGTGATAGAAAGACAACATGTAACCTGCCCAACAACCAATAGTGATAGAAAGACGACGTGTAACCTGCCCAACAACCAATAGTGATAGAAAGACGACGTGTAACCTACCCAACAACCAATAGTGATAGAAAGATGATGTGTAACCTGGCCAACAACCGATAGTGATAGAAAGACAACGTGTAACCTGCCCAACAACCAACAGTGATAGAAAGATGACGTGTAACCTGCCCAACAACTGACAGTAATAGAAAGACGATGTGTAACCTGCCCAACAACCAATAGTGATAGAAAGACAACGTGTAACCTGCCCAACAACCAATAGTGATAGAAAGACTACATGTAACCTGCCCAACAACCGTCAGTGATAGAAAGACGACATGTAACCTGCCCAACAACCGATAGTGATAGAAAGCCGAAGTGTAACCTGCCCAACAACCAATAGTGATAGAAAGACAACGTGTAACCTGCCCAACAACCAATAGTGATAGAAAGACGACATGTTACCTGCCCAACAACCGTTAGTGATAGAAAGACGACGTGTAACCTGCCCAACAACCAATAGTGATAGAAAGACGACGTGTACCCTGCCCAACAACCGATAGTGATAGAAAGACGACGTGTAACCTGCCCAACAACCAATAGTGATAGAAAGACGACGTGTAACCTGCCCAACAACCAATAGTGATAGAAAGACGACGTGTAACCTGCCCAACAACCGATAGTGATAGAAAGACGACGTGTAACCTACCAAACAACCGATAATGATAGAAAGACAACGTGTAACCTGCCCAACAACCGATAGTGATAGAAAGACGATGTGTTACCTGCCCAACAACCGATAGTGATAGAAAGACGACGTGTAACCTGCCCAACAACCGATAGTGATAAAAAGACAACGTGTAACCTGCCCAACAACCAATAGTGATAGAAAGACGACGTGTAACCTGCCCAACAACCAATAGTGATAGAAAGACGACGTGTAACCTGCCCAACAACCGATAGTGATAGAAAGACGACGTGTAACCTACCAAACAACCGATAATGATAGAAAGACAACGTGTAACCTGCCCAACAACCGATAGTGATAGAAAGACGATGTGTTACCTGCCCAACAACCGATAGTGATAGAAAGACGACGTGTAACCTGCCCAACCACCGATAGTGATAGAAAGACGATGTGTTACCTGCCCAACAACCGATAGTGATAGAAAGACGACGTGTAACCTGCCCAACAAACAATAGTGATAGAAAGACGACGTGTAACCTGCCCAACAACCAATAGTGATAGAAAGACGACGTGTAACCTTCCCAACAACCAATAGTGATAGAAAGACGACGTGTAACCTGCCCAACAACCAATAGTGATAGAAAGACGACGTGTAACCTACCAAACAACCAATAGTGATAGAAAGACGACGTGTAACCTGCCCAACAACCAATAGTGATAGAAAGACGATGTGTAACCTGCCCAACAACCGATAGTGATAGAAAGACGACATGTAACCTGCCCAACAACCGATAGTGATAGAAAGACGATGTGTAACGTGCCCTACAACCGATAGTGATAGAAAGACGATGTGTAACCTGCCCAACAACCGATAGTGATAGAAAGACGACGTGTAACCTGCCCAACAACCGATAATGATAGAAAGACAACGTGAAACCTGCCCAACAACCGATAGTGATAGAAAGACGACGTGTTACCTGCCCAACAACCGATAGTGATAGAAAGACAACGTGAAACCTGCCAAACAACGGACAGTGACAGAAAGACAACGTGTAACCTGCCCAACAACCGATAGTGATAGAAAGAATATTTGTAATCTGTTTAGAGCAAAAATGTTAAATAAAAGCGCACTACTGATCAAACACAAAGTACATTCAGCTTGTTGTTCCATGAAAGTAAATTGCTGCTTGAGCTGAAGCCCCAACATGCGCAGCACAACCGCAAGAGATGAAGAGTATATAGACATAAAACATAGTAAGTGATAGTAATAGAAAGGCAGCAGTGCGGTCTGCTCAGAGTATTAATGGCAGGTAAACAGGGCATAAACCAGCTCATTCTTCCAGTACGGTAAATTATTACTTGAGCTGAAGCCCCAACATGCCCGGCACAACCACAGGAGAAAGCGATAAACTGATAGTAATAGAAAAGGCGTCTGCGGAACCGCCCCAGAGCAATCAATGACCGGCAAACAAGTGAATAAACCAGATCAGTCTCCAATGCAGTAAATCATTACACGAGCTGAGGCCTCCACATGCACAGGGAACAATGGCCAGTGTATATAGGTGATCAGAGACAGAATACTGAGGACATGTAGGGGTGGTCACTTACCCGCACTCCTACAGCGTCTATATACTGTCCGGCGTGTATATACTGTCCAGCGTCTATATACTGCCCGGCGTCTATATACTGTCTGGCGTCTATATACTGTCCGGCGTCTATATACTGTCCAGTGTGTGTGTATACTGTCCGGCGTGTATATACTGTCCGGCGTGTATATACTCTCCGGCGTCTATATACTGTCCGGCGTCTATATACTCTCCGGCGTCTATATACTCTCCGGCGTCTATATACTGTCCGGTGTCTATATACTGTCCGGTGTGTGTATATACTGTCCGGCGTCTATATACTGTCCGGTGTGTGTATATACTGTCCGGCGTGTATATACTCTCCAGCGTGTATATACTGTCCGGAGTCTATATACTCTCTGGCGTCTATATACTGTCCGGCGTGTATATACTGTCTGGCGTGTATATACTCTCCAGCGTCTATATACTGTCCAGTGTCTATATACTGTCCGGCGTCTATATACTGTCCGGCGTCTATATACTGTCCGGCGTCTATATACTGTCCGGCGTCTATATACTGTACGGCGTCTATATACTGTCCGGTGTGTGTATATACTGTCCGGCGTGTATATTCTGTCCGGCGTGTATATACTGTCCGGCGTCTATATACTCTCCGGCGTCTATATACTGTCCGGCGTGTATATACTCTCCGGCGTGTATATACTGTCCGGTGAATGTTATACTGGATGCACTGTAATATAGCTGTGCTTGTCTAAGTGTTATTGCTGCTGGAGAATGCGGGCTGGTGATGTAGCAGAGCCGGAGCTGTGCAGCGGTCAGTGCCACCCGGCGATCGAGACCCAGTATAGTTGGGCCAGGTGTATACTGGGAGCAATGGTGGGAGCAGTGACAGATGGCCGGGGGTGGGATGTAGAGACAGGCTCGGATTCCCAGTCTGAAGAAGGTCGCCAACTCAGACCAACTTGACAACGTTTTTCCTCAGTTTTCAGTCTTTCGATTCTTACGTGCTCCACCTCTTCCAGGCTTGCATTACGATATTCTAGAAGAGCCCATCCATTTCCAGCCCTTTCCCTCTTTCCTTCAATGACAGATGGAGCCATGCATCTTTACCACAAACTCCTCGATGACTTTTCCATCTTTCCCAATAACTTTCCTGACAAATTCTCCAGGACCCTGGATGAAATCTTCCACAAATTCCAGTAACTTCCGGGCTTTCTTCTCAACTTCCGCAGTCTTTCCATACTTCAAGGTGTTCTCATATCTTCTTCGCAGTTTATTGCTGTGATACCCGGGATTTTGGTGGCTTGTTGAGTGTTCATTCCGAGTGTACGTATGGATAGTCCTATTAAAGGGGTTATCCGGGTTATTTTAATTTTTTTTGTCATTTCACTATTGGGCTACATTGGGGCAGGTAAGTAGATAGCAATTACCTACCTGCCCTGCTGTTAGCCCCTCTCCCCGGCTCAGAGTGCTCATGTCACCACTCCTGCAGGGATTTTGCTGCTTCCTATGACGTCACGCCGACAGGGGCAGGAGCTTATGCTCGCCTTGTAGACGGGCATCACAGCCGACGACATATTGCAGCTCTGCTGCCTACCAAATACAGTGCGATGCACCCCCTGCCCCCTCTCATCCTCCCCCGCCCCCCCATCCTCCCCCGCCCCTCTCATCCTCCCCTCCCCCCATCCTCCCCCGCCCCCTCTCATCCTCCCCCGCCCCCTCTCATCCTCCCCCGCCCCCTCTCATCCTCCCCTGCCCCCCCTCATCCTCCCCCACCCCGTCTCATCCTCTCCCACCCCCTGTGCGCTGCTATCTGTGCCCTGTATGTGCCTGACATTGGACAAACAGTGGGGCCCACTCGCTGTTAGGACCGCGCTATTTGCCCGACAGTGTCCTCAGCTCATAGGATAATGGCTTTCTGGTCACGCTATGGACATTTTGAATATCTTCTTATTATGCCCTTCGGCCTGTGTAATGCCCCAGCAACATTCCAACATTAGTCAATGACATCTTTAGGGATCTCCTAGATACATTCGTGGTGATTTATCTGGATGACATTTTGATTTTTTTAATTCCACAGACGAACATCATGGACATGTGAAGATGATCTAGGAACACTTACGACAAAACCATCTCTACATTAAGCTAGAGAAGTGCGAATTTCATCAGACGGAAATGCAATTTTTGGTGTACGTAATTTCTCCTCAGGGTATAAGTATGGATGAAAGCAAGACTCAAGCCATCAAGAACTGGCCAGGAGCCAAGAACGCGAAGGAGGTTCAGTGCTTCATTGGGGTTGAAAAGTTTTACAGGCATTTTATCAGGAACGTCTCTGAAGTCGTGTCGCCTATCACTCAGCTTTAGATCTACCTTTGCCTGGATCCCTCAAGCCCAAGAAGCATTCTCTCGTCTGAAGAGCAAATTCACCACAGGATCTATCCTAGTGCATCCCAACCCCGAACTTGCCTTCATAGTAGAAGTTAACGCCTTGGACTGCGCCATCGGGGCTATACTCTCACAAGGACAGGTGAGAAGAATGTCTTACATTCCTGTGCTTTCTTTTCCCAGCAGTTGTCTTCAGCGGAAAGGAGCTATGACATGGGCAAAAGAGAATTGCTGACCATTAGTGATGAGCGAGTACTAAAAAGCTCGGGTGCTCGAGGCTTGGGCCGAGCATCCCAAGATACTCGTGTACTCGGCCCGAGCACCGAGCCCAATGTTATCCTATGGGGACCCGAGTATTATTCTGAAATGACCCCCGGCAGCATGTAGAAACCATAAAACTGTAAATTAAAAAAAAAAACGTGCGTGTGTGTGTAAGCGTGCATATATATATACACGCGGAGTGGAGTGCGGGAGGGGCCGTAGCCGAGCGGGGAAGTGTCGGGCTAAAGGCACGGTCATGCTGTGAGGGCCGGCCAATCACTGCAATTCCACAACAGGGCTGTGGCATTGCAGTGGTCTGCCAGCCAATCCCTGCATAAGGGCTGGCTCTAAAAAGAGCGCCAACATGAAGACCACGAGTACAGCACGAGTATTGCGAGATTACTCGGTCCCCGCCGAGTAGCCCGAGTACAGTGATACTCGTGCGAGTACCGAGTAGTAACAAGCATACTCGCTCATCACTACTGACCATTATTGCTGCCTTTAAAGAATGGAGACACCATCATCAGGGGCTGCATAGCAGATAATCGGCATATCATTCTGATTCCATGCTAGCACAACCGCCTAATGAAGTAAGTCTTGTCTATAAAAATGGTGTGTGGTTTCAGGGGCAACGTCTGTACATACCTCAGATGGTCAGATTGAGAGTACTGCAACTCATCCATCACTTAAGATAGCTGGACACTGAGGAGTCCTAAAGACTCAAGAGTTCCTTTCCCATTTCTTTTGGTGGCCACTTACAGAAGAGACGTTCAAAATTACGTTACTTCATGTGAAGTCTGCGAAATTCAAGACACAACGTTCTTTGCCTACAGGTCTATTACAGCCCCTACCCATCTCATCCCATCCATGGGGATCCATTTCAATTGACTTTATTGTGGAATTGCCAACCTCGCAAGGGAAGAACACTATTTTGGTGGTGGGGGATCGTCTAACAAAGGCAGCTCATTTTATCCCCTGTGTCGGCTTACCCACTGCGAAACAGACATCTGACCTAATCATTCAAAATGTGTTTCGCCTGTACGGAGTACCAGATGAGCTCATTTCTGATCGAGGGGTGCAATTCACTTAAAGTTCTGGCAGAAGTTCTGTGCGGCTTTAGACATTAAAGTTAATCTTTCTTCTGAGTTTCACCCCCAGACAAATGGACAAACTGAGCGGACCAACCAGACCTTGGAGCAGTATCTCCGCTGCTTCATCTGCCATCTACAAGATGACTGGGTGGATCTACTCCCACTGGCTGAGTTTTCAGATAACAACTCTCTGAGCGCCTCCACTAAGCAGGCTCCTTTTTATACTAATCTGGGCTATCACCCTAATATTCTCCCTCGACTTCCCATAGATTCGCCCTTACCAGCTGTGGCCGACAGAATCTCTTCTCTACAACAGAACCTTAATTTAAGAGAGAATCTGGGATCGGCTCAGGAAAGGTACAAGAGAGCAGCTGATAAGTTTCGTGAGCCTGCACCAGCCTTCCAGGTAGGAGATTTGGGCTGGCTATCAACCAGAAACCTTAAGTTGAGAATTCTATCATCTAAATTGGGACAAAAGTACATTGGACCCTACAACAGGGGTCTCAAACTCGGCTGGGTGTATGGGCCGCACAGAGGAAAAAAAATAATTTCGGGGGCCGCATTCTTTGCAGGACAAAGTGACATTTTTATTGGTACCATATATTTTTTTTACACACCTTGGGATCACTGATTTTGAATATTTTCACTTGTTCATTATAGCAAACGTGCACATTATTTGTTTAAATATAAAAAAAAATATTTTTTTTACATTTTATTCCTTTCTTGTAACTAATAGTCTTACAATTTGCACTATTTAGAAATTTTGACCAACATCTTTTAGTAATGTTCCCCATCTTGTTGTAACGTGCCCATCCTTGTCCCCTTGTAGTATTGTACCCCATCCCACAGTAATGTGCTCATCTTTGTCCCCTTGTAGTATTGTACCCCATCCTAGTCCCCATCTCACAGTAATGTGCTCATCCTTGTCCCCATCCTAAAGTAATGTTCCCCATCCTTGTCCCCATCTTATAGTAATGTGCCTCATCATTGTCCCCATGTTATAGTCATGTGCCCATCCTTATCCCCATCCTATAGTAATGTGCCCAGTCTTGTCCCCATCTTATAGTAATGTGCCTCATCATTGTCCCCATGTTATAGTAATGTGCCCATCCTTATCCCCATCCTATAGTAATGTGCCCAGTCTTGTCCCCATCTTATCGTAATGTGCCCATCCTGTACTAATGTGTCCATCTTTGTCCCCTACCTTATAGTAATGTTCCCCATCCTTGTCCCCTTGTAGTAATGTCCCTATCCTGTAGTACTGTGCCCATCCTAGTCCCCATCCTATAGTAATGTGCTCACCTTGTCCCCATCCTATAGTAATGTCCCCAGCCTTGTCCCCATTCTATAGTAATAATGTTCCCATCCAATAGTATTGTGCCCATCCTTGTAATGTCCCAATCCTGTAGTAATGTCACAAGCCTTATCCCCATCCCATAGTAATGTGCGCACTTTGTCCCCATCCTGTAGTAATGGGGGTGGGGGGGCAGTGGCTATAACTTACCGATCGCTCCCCTCAGCTTCCACAGACGCCGGAGTGAAGCTGAGGGGGGCGGTCTCCGGCCTCAGATCCACAGTGATTGGACAGATCGGTCACAAGGCCGGTCTCTCCAATCAGAGCTGAAACAGAGGTCACCCAGCTCCAGCCAATGATCGGTGCTATAGCTGCACTGATCATGGCTGAATTTCAATGTTTCAGCCATTTTCAATGGCTGAAACATTAACGTGGCTGTGATTGGCTGACGAACGCCGCTAAACCAATCACAGACTCCGTAGGTCCGGGGAGGAGACACCCCTTCTGAGGTCAGGCAGAGGTCCCCTCCTCCCCGAATCTAAGGTATTTGCAAAGCGATCGCAGCTCCGGGGGCCGCGATTTCGCCATGTCGTACTGGGTACGTTCTTGGTCCTTAAGTACCAGGGAGCCATGACGTACCCAGTACGTCATAGGTCGCTAAGGGGTTAATGTGCCGTCCTTCACATACACACATACACAAAAAAAAACCCACACCATTCTTCTCACCTGTCCCGCGTTCCCTCGGCTGCCTCATCTCTGCTTCGTGCGGCCCCCAGGCCCGTGCCCCTGGTCACTATCGCGGCAGGTGCAGGGGCCGCAGCCACTGTCTGCACTTTATGTCAGATGATTGTATTGCCAGCGCGAGAGCGCAGCGCCAGCAAAACATTCATCTGACATAAAGCATAAAGCGCAGACAGTGGCTGCGGCCCCTGCACCTGCCGCGATAGTGAACAGGGGCACGGGTCTGGGGGCCGCATGAAGCAGCCTGAGGGGCCGCATGAAGCAGCCTGAGGGGCCGCATGAAGCAGCCTGAGGGGCCGCATGCGGCCCGCGGACCGCGTGTTTGAGACCCCTACCCTACAAGATCACTAAGATTGTAAGTGCTGTGGCTTGTCGTCTTCATCTGCCCAGAACTATGAGAATCCATCCTGTGTTTCATGTTTCTCTCCTGAAGGCAGCTGTACCCAATACATTTCCTGACGTTCTCCTTCTCCTCCTGATCCAGTGTTAATTGATGGTCAGGAAGAATCTGTGGTGGAGAAGATCCTGGACTCAAGGTTGCACAGAAATCAGCTACAATACCTGAATAAGTGGCAGGGCTACTCATCGGAAGACAACTCTTGGGAGCTAGTCAACAACATCAATGCTCCTCGCTTACTCCACCAGTCTCATCAGAGGTACCCAGACAAGCCTGGTCTGGGGTTGTCCAGAGGCCGTCCCTAAAGGGGGAGTAATGTGAGGTTCTCAGACTTTTTGCCTTGCTTTCTGCCATTTTTTTAATCTCTTTTTCTTCCTGTCAGCCATCTTGCTTCCTGTTCTGTCGCCCTCACCTTGCTCTCAGTCAATATGGATTCCTCAGCTTCTATGTTCCTGCCCTCTTTCCTGCCAATTGCCTGTTTAAGCGGCCTCAGATGATGGACCAGTGCTTCTGAATCCTGTTTGCAGCCTAACTATAAGCAACTTCCCTGAAGCTACTAGGATGGACTGTCCAGCCGCTTCTGCTCCGCTAGGGGTACCCCTGCTACGTGCCAGCATTGTCTGATTCCTCCGGTAACCTGAGTCATCCTCTGTCTCGGATTCCTGGAGATCATCTCCACCCAGGTTCCCTCCTGCATCGCCACCGATGCCTACACTGAAGTAAGAGAGACTCTGGACCATTCATAGAGACCGTGTCTATACCTCGGAGGTTTACGCCTGTGACGCTTCTGTATTCTGCAGCTCGTCTGAACGATCTTCTGCTTTGTGCATTTACTTATATGCGGTAATACAAGAACAATTGCAGAACCTGTGTCTCCTGTGTCCCCTGCACCCGTGCACTAGACTCTATACGAATTCTATTCTACACATTAAGGCTCTTGTCCACTTGCGATTTTCATGTGCGATCCGATAAAAAATCAGATTGCACTCGCACCAGTGTTAATCTATGGCGCAGTGTCCTCTTGCTTAATTTTCTACGGCACGAATGGCGCTCTCGGTAGAATCGCGGCATGCTGCGTTTTGCACCGAGTCTCGGCTCGTGTGTGTAAAATCACACTGCACTCGCATGTTATGTGACTGCAGTGCGGTGCATGCTGAGACAGACAGCGGAGGAGATGGGGAGATTAGTCCCTCCATCTTCTCCGCTCCTGTGATGTGATCGCAAGGTCGCATCACAGCCGCATGACCCTCGGCTGACACCTGCTATATATCGCTTCAGATGCTATCTCATCGGAAGCGGTGCACAAGTGGAGAAGAGCCCGAACATATACTCTACACGCTCCTATGGCTTCTCGAAACCTTCGTGCTCTGTTTCACTGGCACAAGCTTCTTTCAAATCTTTGTAACATCGTTGACAAGTCTCTCGTAGCAAACTCCCTCAGAGCCATGCAGCTCTACCATCAGATCCTCCATGTTACATACCTCCCATCCGTCCTGGATTAAGCAGGACTGCGCCTAAAAGATGTGTACTGCATCTCTCTGTAGCTGAAGGAAAGGTGAGATTCTAGTGTTCCCATAAAACTACTAAAAAGAAATGAGAAAAAATTACAAATATATGCATTTCTTTATTTTCACCCACTTGGAGTCAAACCAGCAACTTTCAAACATGTGTTCAGCAGCCTGTTCTAGCTGTTGTGCCACTAGGAATGATGATGTCCCAGTGAGGATTCTATATAGCTGAACCTGCAATGCAGCCTCTGATTACACAGCAGATTACACAGGACATAGAGCTCCATTGTACAGCGCAGGGTCTCTATCTCCTGTATTCTAGAGGGAGAAGAAAGAGATTTTTTTTTTTTCTTCTAATAAAATTACTAAAAAAAAATAATTAGAACAATGTAACTTTTATTGAGTTTGTGTTTTGTTTTATAATAAACATCACAAATCAGCAAATAACTTGGACACATTTGTTTCCCTGTAATCGTAACGACCCGAACAACGCAGCGATCAGATTATTTATGGGGATTGGTAAATGGTGAAAAAAAATAGCACAATTGATTTTTCTCTATTAAAACCCATAAAAAATATAATAAAAATGTATCGCTGAGGCCGTGTTCACACGTAGCGTAAATGCTGCGTTTTTTTTCTCCAGGTGTGCGCACCACGCAATGCAATAACAATCTTCTCTGTTTGCTGCTTTTTATTTTCTTTCTTAATATTCTGAGTTCTAAGATGTAACACCATTTTTTTTTTTTTTTTTTCAGACTCTACAAAGAAGCCTAAATAGGAAAAACACCAAAACCGCACAGTTCGACGGCGTCTTTAGACACCGAGGGCGGAGATCTCAGGACGTCTCATCCTCTGTGCTTGGACATTTAGTCCGCGTTCACATGTGGTGTAAATGCTGCGTTTTTTGCACATAAATTCTGCTGTTTAATTGTCCATGGAAAGTGGATGTGATTTCATGAGAAGACACCGCTGAAATCTGCGGTTTTGATTTTTTTTTTTTTTTTTTTTTTTGTTCTCTAGAGGTTTCTATGTGGAGCTTAAAAAAAGTGCATGTAATAAACTGCAGATACTTTTCTAAGAGCAGAGTCCGAGCTTTTCTGTACTATAAAAACGATTAAAAATGCGGATTCACATCTGCACCAAAAACGCAAGAAATAATGGGGACATTGCAGAAAATGCAGCAAAAAAGCAATAATCAGAGGAGATTGTTATTGTGTAGTTTGGTGTGGATCCTGCTCTGTGTGACCTCGGCCGTACAGGCACAATCCAGCAGCATGTCATATAGTGACGCTGCATAAATATGAGGACGGTCTGGCTGCTATGCATGAATGAACAGTCCTGGGGTCTGCTGATTGCCCCTTACTGCCAAATGGGTGTAGAGAGGGGTGTAGTCAGAATCTGCCATTGCGCGCACTGCAGGATTTGTCCTCTCTGTTCTTCAAAAGTTGGGAGGTCTGATGGTGGAACTGCAGGTTAGAGATTTCTTCTCATTCACCGCGATCAGTTCCTTGGGTTGTTCCTCTTCTTTTTCTAGAAGAGGCCCCACCTCTTGAGTTTCAGTCTCCTGAGGTTTAGATTCAGAGTCTTTGGGTTTATCGCCATCCTTGACCTCTGGTTTCTTAGACTCCTGGGCAGAGTCTATTTCTACGTCTTCACTAGTGTCCTTATCGGCAGGTTCAGTTGAGCTCTCAGCTCTTGACGAGACCTTTTGGTTTAGACTTCTTCAGTTGCTATTTCCACTTCTTCAGCTTCAGTTTTCTCCACCGAACTACCTTCCAATACCCCTTGTCTCCTCAGTTTCACCTTCAGCTTTCTCTTGGGTTTCAACATCACCACTAGAGATGAGCAAACATGTTCGGTAAAGATTTGCCAATTTCAAATTCGGTACGAGCCTTAGCCTGTTTGTTCGGGCTCGGACTCTGAGCTCCTCCTCCAAAAGTCGGTAATGTTTGTTTTCTGCCCGTGAACGCTGGCCGCATTTCCAAAAATGCTTTTTTTATTGGCATTTTCTGCTTTTGTACAGGTTTACGGTGCTGTTTGATGTAGGAATGTGTAAAATCAGTGGAGGAGGCGGGGACTCTGGCCCAGGAGATGCCAGACGCATGGCGCCATTTTTTTTCTTAACTTTTATTTATGGATGTTGCTGCAGCCAATCACGGCGCAGCAAACAGCCACAAGGTTCAGACAGAAGGGCTTCTGTGATTGGATGCCTAAGTCACATGTCCGTGTGCATATAAATTGCAAACATGCTCCATTTTGTGAATGTGAAATGATAGGGAAGCTGTTAGATCAGCTCGGGGCTTAATGATAGGTAGTTCACATAGATAGGAGAGTGATAGTGGAGAATAAAGACGTGCAGTGTAGGAAAGCTGTGTGACACAAATCGGCATTTCATGAGAGAAATAGGGATTGGTACTTGTAGTTCCTGCTAAACAGTTGCCAGTGAAGCATGTAAATAGGTATTGCTACATATTACTGTCTGCTGAACAGTATGCAAACACAGTCCTAGGTATTGTTACTTATCAGTGCCTGGCCTAAAAAATTACCAGGAAAGTATGTAAAAATTGGTTCTTGTCAATTTTAATTGCATGATGAAAGTTACGCTAACCCATTTATAGGTATTGCTAGGTAGCAATGCGTGGCCGAAAAAGTTGCTAGGGAAGTATGTAAAAAGTGCTTCTTGCCAATTTTAATTGCCTGATCAAAATTCTGCAAACAGTTATACATATAGTTACTTGTTAGTGGCTGGCCTAAAAAATCTGGTAAGGAAGTATCTAAAAAGTGTTCCTTTCAACTTAAATTGCCAGCTCTAAATTCCGCAGTGAAATACATGTATAGATATTAATGGTGCCTGCTGAAAATTTTGTATTGAACAACCTAAAAAGGTCTTCTTGGCACTTTACCGTGTCTGTTCCAAATGATGCAGTGAAACACTGTTTAGGTAGTGGTACTGTTTAGTGCCTTCACAATATTGCCAAATCAGGCGGCAAATAAATAATTCATCTTTTGTATCAGGTATCTGACAGGTGTGGGTGTAGGGCTGCGAAACATCTATTTGAAAGGGGAAGGGTGCATCAATCATGAGTGGTAAATCACGATGAGGTTGTCGTGGAAGAGGTAATAGGCGGGGTGCTGGAGGTGTATGTGTGGGAAGTTCTGTTAGTCAAAGCTCTAGTGAGCAAACACTGGCTCATCCTGTCCCAGAAGAAATTAGAACAACTTCCATTACTGGACAGTCTACTCCACTAGATTTCTTTGGCAGCCGCACATCACTTCAACTTGGAAAAGAGGCTGATAAACAGCAGGTGCTGGAGTGGATGGCAAGCGCTGCATCAAGTAGCCGCTTCTCCTTCTCTTCCTGCATCTCAACATCACACACAGTTCATTCCTTAGAGGTGCCTCCCCAATTACACAAATCTTCAACCAGCAAATTGACTGGGGAGAACCACACATGGGTGAGTCTGCTTAGCTGAGCACACATTGTATCCTATGGGAATCAGGTCTTCTCCAAAGATTCCCAGAATCAAGAAGAAGAGGAAAGAATCTTTGTGAGTTGGATCCTGGGGGCCTGGGATCCACACAACCTCTCTGTTTACCTGGGGGATTATTCAATCAGGCTGGGAAGGACAAGAGACAAGCAGGAAGATTCATCCTCTGAGGGAGAAGCTGCAGCTACAGGCAGCACCCCAGAGAGCCGTTGAGAAACCCAGATTTCCCTGGAAAAGCACTGCTGGAGGATTGTGACTGATCCCCGGTACATTTATGCCATTACTGGACTACTTTACCCTCCGCGTGGTGGATTATGTTATGGACCGTTTGATTTTGCTTGGAATTAATGTTCTTTGGATTGTTCCATCATCTCTCGCTCTGTTGATTGTGTCATATCGGAGAAGGAACCTGTGACAAAGGCCATTAAACATTCAGAATACAACCTATGCAACAAAAAATGCACAAAAAAACAACTATCCATAAAATATGAGTTATTATTTAATAGAATTAAAATATCTAACAAGGTGAAAAAAATACTGAAAAAATAGTGCAGAGCACCAGAAAACAAGAGGCAGCGTAAAAAGTGCAGTATTAATGAGGATGATGGAGCACTGCAGGAGTTATATGCAAGGTTTATACATAGATCTCAGATTCTGCACATATAGCATGTCTGTGATATAATATATAATAGTGCACAAAAATGAGCAGAGTATATAGCTAGTGTATACTGTAAAAAGCAGGCAGAGCAGTGAAATAAACATATATATATATATGAGACTGACAAGTGTCCAGATCACAAAGTGTTACCTGAGATCGTATCCTGTGCTGTGCAGACACCAGGTCCCCACACGTGTTTCGGCGAGAAGCCTTCATCACCTTGCTATATACTTTAATTGTATTAATCAATAAACTACATATTTTTAGGGCTATTTGTTTTTTGGCTGTTTTTTTTTTCTTGCATAGGTTATATTATCCACACACACTACACACATTATACATTATATATATATATATATATATATATATATATATATATATATATATATATATATATATATATATATATATATATATACACATACACACACACACACACACGCAGTGGGTACGGAAAGTATTCACACCCCTTTCCATTTTTCACTCTTTGTTTCATTGCAGCCATTTGGTAAATTCTCAGTAATGTGCACTCTGCCCCCATCCCCCATCTTCCCATCCCCCATCTTCACAGAAAAAAACATAAATGCACAAATGTAGAAATATTTGCAAATTTATTAAACAAGAAAACCTGAAATATCACATGGTTATAATTATTTAGCCCCTTTGCTCAGTATATCACATGGTCATAAGTATTCAGCCCCTTTCCTCAGTATAACACATGATCATAAGTATTCAGCCCCTTTGCTCAGTATAACACATGGTGATAAGTATTCAGCCCCTTTGCTCAGTATAACACATGGTGATAAGTATTCAGCCCCTTTGCTCAGACGCTCATATGTAGGTCACATGCTGTCCATTTCCTTGTGATCCTCCTTGAGATGGTTCGCCTCCTTCATTGGGGTCCAGCTGTGTGTAATTACACTGATAGGACGTGATTTGGAAAGGCGCACACCTGTCTATATAAGACCTCACAGCTCACACTGCAGGTCACACCAAATGAGGATCATGAGGTCAAAGGAACTGCCCAAGGAGCTCAGAGACAGAATTGTGGAAAGGCACAGATCTGGCCAAGGTTACAAAAGAATTTCTGCAGTACTCACGTTTCCTAAGAGCACAGTGGCCTCCATAATCCTTAAATGGAAGAAGTTTGGGACCAGCAGAACTCTTCCTAGACCCGGCCATCCAGCCAAACTGAGCACTCATGGGAGAAGAGCCTTGGTGAGAGAGGTAAAGAAGAACCCCAAAATCACTGCGGCTGAGCTCCAGAGATGCAGTAGAGAGATGGGAGAAAGACCACAAAGTCAAGTAATAAAAAAACAAAAAGAAAGGCAGCGCTCCCTGTGTGAAATCTGTGACAATTTTGAATAATAGTTGGGTATAATGCCCACTCGCCCTCCATGTTGTGCTGAGCAGCACAACACTGGTTAGAGGCCTGATATCTCCGCTCACCACTCAGCCTCCTGCTGCTGAATGCTCGCGGTCCTGCAGACTCCTCTCAGGGAGAACTTGTCCTCCGATCTCAGCTGCACTCAGAAGACATCCACTTGTTGGCAGTGATATGGAGCCAGGAGGTGAGCTCCAGCAACCGCCACCTCCAAGGTGTAATGTGCTCTGCACCAGTCTCTTACCCGCGGCTCAGCTGCTCTCTGCCACTTACACCTGACAATTGCCGGCCTGCAGACACCGCACACTGCAGCAGGACCGCCCGCTCCGCTGTGCAATGGGAGCGAGGCAATAAAAAAAATGGAAATCCGAAATCAGTTATGTGCCAAATTGGAGTGATACTGACGGAGCTTTCCCTCACATCTCCATACACTTCACTGAAATCTCTCTGTCACCTATAAGGCCAGAACATTTTACGGAAAGCCTCATTTTGTTATTGGTGGGGAAAAAAACTAAAGTCAGTCAGGGGGAATACAGCAGAAGGGGATGCAGTCAGGGGTGATACAGGGGGAGGGGACACAGTCAGACAGGGGTGATACAGGGGGAATGGATGCAGTCAGACAGAGGTGATACAGGGGGAATGGATGCAGTCAGTCAGGGATGATACAGTGAGAAGGGGATTTAGTCAGGGGTGATACAGGGGGAATGGATGCAGTCAGTCAGGGATGATACAGTGAGAAGGGGATGCAGTCAGGGGTGATACAGCGGGAGGGAACACAGTCAGACAGAGGTGATACAGGGGGAATGGATGCAGTCAGTCAGGGATGATACAGTGAGAAGGGGATTTAGTCAGGGGTGATACAAGGGGAATGGATGCAGTCAGTCAGGGGTGATACAGGGGGAATGGATGCAGTCAGGGGTGATACAGCGGGAGGGGACACAGTCAGACAGAGGTGATACAGGGGGGAATGGATGCAGTCAGTCAGGGATGATACAGTAGGAAGGGGATGTAGTCAGTCAGAGGTGATACAGGGGGAGGGAATGCAGTAAGCCAGGAGGGATACAGGGGGAAGGGGGTGCAGTAATTCAGGGGTGATACAAGGGGAGGGGACCTATTCACTTCAGGGTGATACAGGGGAAGGGGACGCAGTCAGTCATGGGTGATACAGGGGGAGGGCATACCTCCCAACCGTCCCGGATACAGCGGGACTATCACCGCACACGCCAGCACGCATCATCACCGCACACTCAGGCACTACCCAGCACGCATCATCACCGCACACAACCCGGCATTACCTCAGTGACGTCACCGCTGACAGCACGACTCTCTTCAGTTGCTGGGTGGAGCTGATAGAGAGAGGCGGTGTTCTACTGCCTTTGCTGTCAGCTTCATGTAGCAGAGCTGAAATCGTCGTGGGACCTCTGTGGATTACGTCGGACCTGGAGGGGTATTTGGGGATTTTAATAAAATGGTGAAAGAGGGTGTTTTTTTCCCTTTTATTCCAAATAAAGGATTTTTTTGGGTGTATGTGTTTATTTACTTTCACTTACAGGTTAATCAATGGGGGTGTCTCATAGACGCCTGCCGTGATTAACCCCTTATTACCCCGATTGCCACCGCACCAGGGCAATTCAGGAAGAGCCGGGTAGAGTCCCTGGACTGTCGCATCTAATGGATGCGGCAATTCCGGGCGGCTGCTGGCTGATATTTTTAGGCTGGGGGGCTCCCCATAACGTAGAGCTCCCCATCCTGAGAATAGCAGCCTTCAGCCGTGTGGCTTTATCTTAGCTGGTATCAAAATTGGGGGGGAACTGCACGCCGTTTTTCTTTTAATTATTTATTTATTTTACTGCACAATATAGACCCGCCCACCGGCTGCTGTGATTGGTTGCAGTGAGGCAGCTGTCATTCAGCGTGGGGGCGTGTCTGCCTGCAACTAATCATAGGCGCCGGTGTGCGGGGAAAGCAGGGAATACGAGATTGAATAATTTGAGCGGCCGGCATTTTCAAATCAGGAGAAGCCGCCGGAGCAGTGTGACAGCCGTGCAGCCCTGCGCCGGTGATTGGTGAGTGGGTGAGAGTGAGTGAATAAGTCAGTGAGTCAGTCAGTGAGTGAGAGAGTTTGAGAGTGAGTGATTGATTTTCTGACAAGCAATGAATTTATATCACTTCTGGGCATGCTCAGAAGTAAACACCGGATACGGTACATGCTTCCGGCGTTTGAAGCATGACACCGAATCCGGCTCGCCTAGACTTTCATTATGCACCATGCCGCACCCGGAGCTATGCATTTTTTTGCCGCTGGGAAAAAAACGTTCCTCTCTGCGTCCTGTGCGGCCGCCGGAGTGACGTTTTTTGACGCATCAGGCAAAAACCGGATCAAACGCAAGTACATGCGGCACAATCCAGCGCTAACAAAAGTCTATGAGGAAAAACTGCACCCGGTGGCAAAAAAAACCCAGATGCGTTTTTCCCGTAAGGCGCCGGATTGTGCCGCACAGCAAAAACCTGATGTGTGAACATACCCTTAGCTGCACACCCTGTTCAGCTCTCCTCCTGGGTCCTAGCTGCCTGCACACCCTGTTCAGCCCTCCTCCTGGGTCCTAGCTGCCTGCACACCCTGTTCAGCTCTCCTCCTGGGTCCTAAGCTGCCTGCACACCCTGTTCAGCTCTCCTCCTGGGTCCTAGCTGCCTGCACACCCTGTTCAGCTCTCCTCCTAGGTCCTAGCTGCCTGCACACCCTGTTCAGCTCTCCTCCTGGGTCCTAGCTGCCTGCACACCCTGTTCAGCTCTCCTCCTGGGTCCTAGCTGCCTGCACACCCTGTTCAGCTCTCCTCCTAGGTCAAAGCTGCCTGCACACCCTGTTTAGCTCTCCTCCTGGGTCCTAGCTGCCTGCACACCCTGTTCAGCTCTCCTCCTGGGTCCTAGCTGCCTGCACACCCTGTTTAGCTCTCCTCCTGGGTCCTAGCCGCCTGCACACCCTGTTCAGCTCTCCTCCTGGGTCCTAGCTGCCTGCACACCCTGTTCAGCTCTCATCCTGGGTCCTAGCTGCCTGCACACCCTGTTCAGCTCTCCTCCTGGGTCCTAGCCGCCTGCACACCCTGTTCAGCTTTCCTCCTGGGTCCTAGCTGCCTGCACTCCCTGTTCAGCTCTCCTCCTAGGTCCTAGCTGCCTGCACACCCTGTTCAGCTCTCCTCCTGGGTCCTAGCTGCCTGCACACCCTGTTCAGCTCTTCTCCTGGGTCCTAGCCGCCTGCACACCCTGTTCAGCTCTCCTCCTGGGTCCTAGCTGCCTGCACACCCTGTTCAGCTCTTCTCCTGGGTCCTAGCCGCCTGCACACCCTGTTCAGCTCTCCTCCTGGGTCCTAGCCGCCTGCACACCCTGTTCAGCTTTCCTCCTGGGTCCTAGCTGCCTGCACTCCCTGTTCAGCTCTCCACCTAGGTCCTAGCTGCCTGCACACCCTGTTCAGCTCTCCTCCTGGGTCCTAGCTGCCTGCACACCCTGTTCAGCTCTTCTCCTGGGTCCTAGCCGCCTGCACACCCTGTTCAGCTCTTCTCCTGGGTCCTAGCTGCCTGCACACCCTGTTCAGCTCTCCTCCTAGGTCCTAGCTGTCTGCACACCCTGTTCAGCTCTTCTCCTGGGTCCTAGCTGCCTGCACACCCTGTTCAGCTCTCCTCCTAGGTCCTAGCTGCCTGCACACCCTGTTCAGCTCTCCTCCTGGGTCCTAGCTGCCTGCAAACCCTGTTCAGCTCTCCTCCTGGGTCCTAGCCGCCTGCACACCGTGTTCAGCTCTCCTCCTGGGTCCTAGCCGCCTGCACACCGTGTTCAGCTCTCCTCCTGGGTCCTAGCTGCCTGCACACCCTGTTCAGCTCTCCTCCTGGGTCCTAGCTGCCTGCACACCCTGTTCAGCTCTCCTCCTAGGTCCTAGCTGCCTGCACACCCTGTTCAGCTCTTCTCCTGGGTCCTAGCTGCCTGCACACCCTGTTCAGCTCTCCTCCTAGGTCCTAGCTGCCTGCACACCCTGTTCAGCTCTCCTCCTGGGTCCTAGCTGCCTGCAAACCCTGTTCAGCTCTCCTCCTGGGTCCTAGCCGCCTGCACACCGTGTTCAGCTCTCCTCCTGGGTCCTAGCCGCCTGCACACCGTGTTCAGCTCTCCTCCTGGGTCCTAGCCGCCTGCACACCCTGTTCAGCTCTTCTCCTGGGTCCTAGCCGCCTGCACACCCTGTTCAGCTCTCCTCCTGGGTCCTAGCCGCCTGCACACCGTGTTCAGCCCTCCTCCTGGGTCCTAGCTGCCTGCACACCCTGTTCAGCTCTCCTCCTGGGTCCTAGCTGCCTGCACACCCTGTAGTTAGCTCCCTGCCTTTTCTGCACATTGCTGATCTGTGGCGGCTCAGAGCGATCACGGACAGCTTCTGCAGTTTCAGTTTGCTGGATGGGTGTAGATGGGGAGTGGATATGGGTGTGGCCGTTTGAAAAATGGGTGTGGTTAGGGGGCGTGGCCTAAAAATTGCTGCAGGCGCAGCAGCAGGAGATTGGCAGCCGGAGGAGCTAAGAGGTCAGGGGACAGAAACAAGAGAAGCAGGAGCAGCAGCGGTGGCAGGGGACTGGCAGCGTGAGGTGCAATGAGGTATGGCAACAGCAGTGGGATCTGCATTAGCAACCGCGGGAGCAGTTAGAGCATCTTGATGAGGCGACAATGGACCAGTTTGTGTAGCCCCTAGTGCAGAAACGGGGTGCTCAGGGAGATGCCTGGAACTATACGGACTGAAGTATGCAAATTACCAGGGGAGGGCGCGGGATGTACTCAAAAGGGGGTGATTTCCCAAAAGGTGGTGGTGGCCCATAGCTAGATAGCTCTAGAAAAGGGGACTGACACCTGATTAAATAGGGATGTATTGCTCCAGGATACCAAGGGACTTGAAAATGACTCCAGTGTAGACTGTGACTCTAATAAAATGAAGAAAGAGTGCAAAGAAGAAGAGCCCAGTAAGAAGTAAAGCCTCCTCCCAATGTGGGAGATGCAACAGTCACCGATAGGTGGAACAAACTGCACCATCTGAGTGTGCAGAGAAGGTTGGGCACCTTGCTGAGGAAGGCACGTTGACAGTCACAGCTGGTTTACAGGCAGACAACAATATGCTGTAAGAGGAATTGGAATTGGAGAAGATGCATTGTGAAGATGGAATTTGGCAGAATGAAGTCCTGAAAAATTAGCCAACTGGGAAAGTAGTATTGGTGTCCTCTAAACTTTCTAAACCTAAAGCTGTTGATCAGTCGGGCAAGAGCGCTATAGCATCTGAAATCCTGGAGAGCGCTATAGGAGATGAAATCCATCAGAACGCTATAGGAGATGAAATCCTGGAGAGCGCTATAGGAGATAAAATCCATCAGAACGCTATAGGAGATGAAATCCTGGAGAGCGCTATAGGAGATAAAATCCATCAGAACGCTATAGGAGAAGAAATCCTGGAGAGCGCTGTAAGAGATGAAATCCTGGAGAGTGCTGTAGAGAATGAAATCCTGGAGAGTGCTGTAGGAGAAGAAATCCTGGAGAGTGCTGTAGGAGAAAAAATCCTGGAGAGTGCTATAGCATCTGAAATCCTGGAGAGCGCTATAGGAGATGAAATCCATCAGAACGCTATAGGAGATGAAATCCTGGAGAGCGCTGTAGGAGATGAAATCCTGGAGAGCGCTGTAGGAGATGAAATCCTGGAGAGCGCTGTAAGAGATGAAATCCTGGAGAGTGCTGTAGAGAATGAAATCCTGGAGAGCGTTGTAGGAGATGAAATCCTGGAGAGCGCTGTAGAGAGTGAAATCCTGGAGAGTGCTGTAGGAGAAGAAATCCTGGAGAGTGCTGTAGGAGATGAAATCCATCAGAACGGTATAGGAGATGAAATCCTGGAGAGCGCTGTAAGAGATGATATCCTGGAGAGTGCTGTAGAGAATGAAATCCTGGAGAGTGCTGTAGGAGAAGAAATCCTTGAGAGTGCTGTAGGAGATGAAATCCATCAGAACGCTATAGGAGAAGAAATCCTGGAGAGCGCTGTAAGAGATGAAATCCTGGAGAGTGCTAAAGGAGAAGAAATCCTGGAGAGCGCTGCAAGAGATGAAATCCTGGAGAGTGCTGTAGGAGATGAAATCATGGAGAGCGCTGTAGGAGATGAAATCCATCAGAACGCTATAGGAGAAGAAATCCTGGAGAGCGCTGTAAGAGATGAAATCCTGGAGAGTGCTGTAGAGAATGAAATCCTGGAGAGTACTGTAGGAGAAGAAATCCTGGAGAGTGCTGTAGGAGATGAAATCCATCAGACGCTATAGGAGAAGAAATCCTGGAGAGCGCTATAGGAGATGAAATCCATCAGAACGCTATAGGAGATGAAATCCTGGAGAACGCTATAGGAGAAGAAATCCTGGAGAGTGCTGTAAGAGATGAAATCCTAGAGAGTGCTGTAGGAGATGAAATCCTGGAGAGTGCTGTAGGAGATGAAATCCATCAGAACGCTATAGGAAAAGAAATCCTGGAGAGTGCTGTAAGAGATGAAATCCTGGAGAGTGCTGTAGGAGAAGAAATCCTGGAGAGTGCTGTAGGAGATGAAATCCATCAGAACGCTATAGGAGAAGAAATCCTGGAGAGTGCTGTAAGAGATGAAATCCTGGAGAGTGCTGTAAGAGATGAAATCCTGGAGAGTGCTGTAGGAGATGAAATCCTGGAGAGCGCTGTAGGAAAGAAATCCTGGAGAGCGCTATAGGAGAAGAAATCCTGGAGAGTGCTGTAAGAGATGAAATCCTGGAGAGTGCTGTAGGAGAAGAAATTCTGGAGAGCACTATAGGAGAGGAAATCCTGGAGAGCGCTGTAAGAGAAGACATCCTGGAGAGCGCTATAGTTGAAGAAATCCTGGAGAGCGCTATAGGAGAAGAAATCTTGGAGAGCGCTATAGGAGAAGAAATCCTGGAGAGTGTTGTAGGAGATGAAATCCCGGAGAGTGCTATAGGAGAAGAAATCCTGGAGAGCGATATAGGAGAGGAAATCCTGGAGAGTGCTGTAAGAGAAGAAATCCTGGAGAGCAATGTAAGAGAAGAAATCCTGGAGAGTGCTATAGGAGAGGAAATCCTGGAGAGCGCTATAGTTGAAGAAATCCTGGAGAGCGCTATAGGAGAAGAAATCCTGGAGAGCGCTATAGGAGAAGAAATCCTGGAGAGTGCTGTAGGAGATGAAATCCTGGAGAGCGCTGTAGGAGAAGAAATCCTGAAGAGTGATATAGGAGAAGAAATCCTGGAGAGCGCTATAGGAGAAGAAATCCTGGAGAGCGCTATAGGAAAAGACATCCTGGATAGCGCTATAGGAGAAGAAATCCTGGAGAGCGCTATAGGAGAAGAAATCCTGGAGAGTGCTGTAGGAGAAGAAATCCTGGAGAGCGCTATAGGAGAAGAAATCCTGGATAGCGCTATAGGAGATGAAATCCATCAGAACGCTATAGGAGAAGAAATCCTGGAGAGTGCTATAGGAGAAGAAATCCTGGAGAGCGCTGTAGGAGATGAAATCCTGGAGAGTGCTGTAGGAGATGAAATCCTGGAGAGTGCTATAGGAGAAGAAATCCTGGAGAGTGCTGTAAGAGATGAAATCCTGGAGAGTGCTATAGGAGAAGAAATCCTGGAGAGTGCTGTAAGAGATGAAATCCTGGAGAGTGCTATAGGAGAAGAAATCCTGGAGAGCGCTATAGGAGAGGAAATCCTGGAGAGTGTTGTAAGAGAAGAAATCCTGGAGAGCAATGTAAGAGAAGACATCCTGGAGAGCGCTATAGGAGAAGAAATCTTGGAGAGCGCTGTAGGAGATGAAATCCCGGAGAGTGCTATAGGAGAAGAAATCCTGGAGAGCGATATAGGAGAGGAAATCCTGGAGAGTGCTGTAAGAGAAGAAATCCTGGAGAGCAATGTAAGAGAAGACATCCTGGAGAGCGCTATAGTTGAAGAAATCCTGGGGAGCGCTGTAGGAGACGAAATCCTGAAGAGTGCTATAGGAGAAGAAATCCTGGAGAGCGCTATAGGAGACGAAATCCTGAAGAGTGCTATAGGAGAAGAAATCCTGGAGAGCGCTATAGGACATGAAATCCTGGAGAGCGCTGTAGGACATGAAATCCTGGAGAGCGCTGTAGGACATGAAATCCTGGAGAGCGCTGTAGGACATGAAATCCTGGAGAGCGCTGTATGAGATGAAATCCTGGAGAGCGATGTAGGAGAAGAAATCCTGGAAAACGCTGTAGGACATGAAATCTTGGAGAGCGCTATAGGAGAGGAAATCCATCAGAACGCTATAGGAGATGAAATCCTGGAGAGCGCTGTAGGACATGAAATCCTGGAGAGCGCTGTAGGACATGAAATCCTGGAGAGTGCTGTAGGACATGAAATCCTGGAGAGCGCTGTAGGACATGAAATCCATCAGAACGCTATAGGAGATGAAATCCTGGCGAGCAATGTAGGAGAAAAAATCCTGGAGAGCGCTGTAGGACATGAAATCCTGGAGAGCGCTGTAGGAGATGAAATCCTGGAGAGCGCTGTAGGAGACGAAATCCTGTGGAGCGCTATAGGAGATGAAATCCTGGCGAGCGCTGTAAGAGAACAAATCCTGGAGAGCGCTGTAGAAGATGAAATCCTGGAGAGTGTTGTAGGAGAAGAAATCCTGGAGAGTGCTGTAGGAGAAGAAATCCTGGAGAGTGCTATAGCATCTGAAATCCTGGAGAGCGCTGTAGGAGATGAAATCCATCAGAACGCTATAGGAGATGAAATCCATCAGAACGCTATAGGAGATGAAATCCTGGAGAGCGCTGTAAGAGATGAAATCCTGGAGAGTGCTGTAGAGAATGAAATCCTGGAGAGCGTTGTAGGAGATGAAATCCTGGAGAGCGCTGTAGAGAATGAAATCCTGGAGAGTGCTGTAGGAGAAGAAATCCTGGAGAGTGCTGTAGGAGATGAAATCCATCAGAACAGTATAGGAGATGAAATCCTGGAGAGCGCTGTAAGAGATGAAATCCTGGAGAGTGCTGTAGAGAATGAAATCCTGGAGAGTGCTGTAGGAGAAGAAATCCTTGAGAGTGCTGTAGGAGATGAAATCCATCAGAACGCTATAGGAGAAGAAATCCTGGAGAGCGCTGTAAGAGATGAAATCCTGGAGAGTGCTAAAGGAGAAGAAATCCTGGAGAGCGCTGCAAGAGATGAAATCCTGGAGAGTGCTGTAGGAGATGAAATCATGGAGAGCGCTGTAGAAGATGAAATCCATCAGAACGCTATAGGAGAAGAAATCCTGGAGAGCGCTGTAAGAGATGAAATCCTGGAGAGTGCTGTAGAGAATGAAATCCTGGAGAGTGCTGTAGGAGAAGAAATCCTGGAGAGTGCTGTAGGAGATGAAATCCATCAGACGCTATAGGAGAAGAAATCCTGGAGAGCGCTATAGGAGATGAAATCCATCAGAACGCTATAAGAGATGAAATCCTGGAGAACGCTATAGGAGAAGAAATCCTGGAGAGTGCTGTAAGAGATGAAATCCTGGAGAGTGCTGTAGGAGATGAAATCCTGGAGAGTGCTGTAGGAGATGAAATCCATCAGAACGCTATAGGAAAAGAAATCCTGGAGAGTGCTGTAAGAGATGAAATCCTGGAGAGTGCTGTAGGAGATGAAATCCTGGAGAGTGCTGTAGGAGAAAAAATCCTGGAGAGTGCTGTAGGAGATAAAATCCATCAGAACGCTATAGGAGAAGAAATCCTGGAGAGTGCTGTAAGAGATGAAATCCTGGAGAGTGCTGTAAGAGATGAAATCCTGGAGAGTGCTGTAGGAGATGAAATCCTGGAGAGTGCTATAGGAGAAGAAATCCTGGAGAGTGCTGTAAGAGATGAAATCCTGGAGAGTGCTATAGGAGAAGAAATCCTGGAGAGTGCTGTAAGAGATGAAATCCTGGATAGCGCTATAGGAGAAGAAATCCTGGAGAGCGCTATAGGAGAAGAAATCCTGGAGAGTGCTGTAGGAGAAGAAATCCTGGAGAGCGCTATAGGAGAAGAAATCCTGGATAGCGCTATAGGAGATGAAATCCATCAGAACGCTATAGGAGAAGAAATCCTGGAGAGTGCTATAGGAGAAGAAATCCTGGAGAGCGCTGTAGGAGATGAAATCCTGGAGAGTGCTGTAGGAGATGAAATCCTGGAGAGGTGCTATAGGAGAAGAAATCCTGGAGAGTGCTGTAAGAGATGAAATCCTGGAGAGTGCTATAGGAGAAGAAATCCTGGAGAGTGCTATAGGAGAAGAAATCCTGGAGAGCGCTATAGGAGACGAAATCCTGGAGAGTGCTATAAGAGATGAAATCCTGGAGAGTGCTATAGGAGAAGAAATCCTGGAGAGCGCTATAGGAGAGGAAATCCTGGAGAGTGTTGTAAGAGAAGAAATCCTGGAGAGCAATGTAAGAGAAGACATCCTGGAGAGCGCTATAGGAGAAGAAATCTTGGAGAGCGCTGTAGGAGATGAAATCCCGGAGAGTGCTATAGGAGAAGAAATCCTGGAGAGCGATATAGGAGAGGAAATCCTGGAGAGTGCTGTAAGAGAAGAAATCCTGGAGAGCAATGTAAGAGAAGAAATCCTGGGGAGCGCTGTAGGAGACGAAATCCTGAAGAGTGCTATAGGAGAAGAAATCCTGGAGAGCGCTATAGGAGACGAAATCCTGGAGAGCGCTGTAGGACATGAAATCCTGGAGAGCGCTGTAGGACATGAAATCCTGGAGAGCGCTGTAGGACATGAAATCCTGGAGAGCGCTGTAGGACATGAAATCCTGGAGAGCGCTGTATGAGATGAAATCCTGGAGAGCGATGTAGGAGAAGAAATCCTGGAAAACGCTGTAGGACATGAAATCTTGGAGAGCGCTATAGGAGAGGAAATCCATCAGAACGCTATAGGAGATGAAATCCTGGAGAGCGCTGTAGGACATGAAATCCTGGAGAGCGCTGTAGGACATGAAATCCTGGAGAGTGCTGTAGGACATGAAATCCTGGAGAGCGCTGTAGGACATGAAATCCTGGAGAGCGCTGTAGGAGATGAAATCCTGGAGAGCGATGTAGGAGAAGAAATCCTGGAGAACGCTGTAGGACATAAAATCTTGGGGAGCGCTATAGGAGAGGAAATCCATCAGAACGCTATAGGAGATGAAATCCTGGCGAGCAATGTAGGAGAAGAAATCCTGGAGAGCGCTGTAGGAGATGAAATCCTGGAGAGCGCTGCAGGAGACGAAATCCTGTGGAGCGCTATAGGAGATGAAATCCTGGCGAGCGCTGTAAGAGAACAAATCCTGGAGAGCGCTGTAGAAGATGAAATCCTGGAGAGTGTTGTAGGAGAAGAAATCCTGGAGAGTGCTGTAGGAGAAGAAATCCTGGAGAGTGCTGTAGGAGATGAAATCCATCAGAACGCTATAGGAGATGAAATCCATCAGAACGCTATAGGAGATGAAATCCATCAGAACGCTATAGGAGATGAAATCCATCAGAACGCTATAGGAGATGAAATCCATCAGAACGCTATAGGAGATGAAATCCTGGAGAGCGCTGTAAGAGATGAAATCCTGGAGAGTGCTGTAGAGAATGAAATCCTGGAGAGCGTTGTAGGAGATGAAATCCTGGAGAGCGCTGTAGAGAATGAAATCCTGGAGAGTGCTGTAGGAGAAGAAATCCTGGAGAGTGCTGTAGGAGATGAAATCCATCAGAACGGTATAGGAGATGAAATCCTGGAGAGCGCTGTAAGAGATGAAATCCTGGAGAGTGCTGTAGAGAATGAAATCCTGGAGAGTGCTGTAGGAGAAGAAATCCTTGAGAGTGCTGTAGGAGATGAAATCCATCAGAACGCTATAGGAGAAGAAATCCTGGAGAGCGCTGTAAGAGATGAAATCCTGGAGAGTGCTAAAGGAGAAGAAATCCTGGAGAGCGCTGCAAGAGATGAAATCCTGGAGAGTGCTGTAGGAGATGAAATCATGGAGAGCGCTGTAGGAGATGAAATCCATCAGAACGCTATAGGAGAAGAAATCCTGGAGAGCGCTGTAAGAGATGAAATCCTGGAGAGTGCTGTAGAGAATGAAATCCTGGAGAGTGCTGTAGGAGAAGAAATCCTGGAGAGTGCTGTAGGAGATGAAATCCATCAGACGCTATAGGAGAAGAAATCCTGGAGAGCGCTATAGGAGATGAAATCCATCAGAACGCTATAGGAGATGAAATCCTGGAGAACGCTATAGGAGAAGAAATCCTGGAGAGTGCTGTAAGAGATGAAATCCTGGAGAGTGCTGTAGGAGATGAAATCCTGGAGAGTGCTGTAGGAGATGAAATCCATCAGAACGCTATAGGAAAAGAAATCCTGGAGAGTGCTGTAAGAGATGAAATCCTGGAGAGTGCTGTAGGAGATGAAATCCTGGAGAGTGCTGTAGGAGAAGAAATCCTGGAGAGTGCTGTAGGAGATGAAATCCATCAGAACGCTATAGGAGAAGAAATCCTGGAGAGTGCTGTAAGAGATGAAATCCTGGAGAGTGCTGTAAGAGATGAAATCCTGGAGAGTGCTGTAGGAGATGAAATCCTGGAGAGCGCTGTAGGAAAGAAATCCTGGAGAGCGCTATAGGAGAAGAAATCCTGGAGAGTGCTGTAAGAGATGAAATCCTGGAGAGTGCTGTAGGAGAAGAAATTCTGGAGAGCACTATAGGAGAGGAAATCCTGGAGAGCGCTGTAAGAGAAGACATCCTGGAGAGCGCTATAGTTGAAGAAATCCTGGAGAGCGCTATAGGAGAAGAAATCTTGGAGAGCGCTATAGGAGAAGAAATCCTGGAGAGTGTTGTAGGAGATGAAATCCCGGAGAGTGCTATAGGAGAAGAAATCCTGGAGAGCGATATAGGAGAGGAAATCCTGGAGAGTGCTGTAAGAGAAGAAATCCTGGAGAGCAATGTAAGAGAAGAAATCCTGGAGAGTGCTATAGGAGAGGAAATCCTGGAGAGCGCTATAGTTGAAGAAATCCTGGAGAGCGCTATAGGAGAAGAAATCCTGGAGAGCGCTATAGGAGAAGAAATCCTGGAGAGTGCTGTAGGAGATGAAATCCTGGAGAGCGCTGTAGGAGAAGAAATCCTGAAGAGTGCTATAGGAGAAGAAATCCTGGAGAGCGCTATAGGAGAAGAAATCCTGGAGAGCGCTATAGGAAAAGACATCCTGGATAGCGCTATAGGAGAAGAAATCCTGGAGAGTGCTATAGGAGAAGAAATCCTGGAGAGTGCTATAGGAGAAGAAATCCTGGAGAGTGCTGTAGGAGAAGAAATCCTGGAGAGCGCTATAGGAGAAGAAATCCTGGAGAATGCTATAGGAGAAGAAATCCTGGAGAGCGCTATAGGAGAAGAAATCCTGGATAGCGCTATAGGAGATGAAATCCATCAGAACGCTATAGGAGAAGAAATCCTGGAGAGTGCTATAGGAGAAGAAATCCTGGAGAGCGCTGTAGGAGATGAAATCCTGGAGAGTGCTGTAGGAGATGAAATCCTGGAGAGTGCTATAGGAGAAGAAATCCTGGAGAGTGCTGTAAGAGATGAAATCCTGGAGAGTGCTATAGGAGAAGAAATTCTGGAGAGTGCTGTAAGAGATGAAATCCTGGAGAGTGCTATAGGAGAAGAAATCCTGGAGAGCGCTATAGGAGAGGAAATCCTGGAGAGTGTTGTAAGAGAAGAAATCCTGGAGAGCAATGTAAGAGAAGACATCCTGGAGAGCGCTATAGGAGAAGAAATCTTGGAGAGCGCTATAGGAGAAGAAATCCTGGAGAGTGCTATAGGAGAAGAAATCCTGGAGAGCGATATAGGAGAGGAAATCCTGGAGAGTGCTGTAAGAGAAGAAATCCTGGAGAGCAATGTAAGAGAAGACATCCTGGAGAGCGCTATAGTTGAAGAAATCCTGGAGAGCGCTGTAGGAGACGAAATCCTGAAGAGTGCTATAGGAGAAGAAATCCTGGAGAGCGCTGTAGGACATGAAATCCTGGAGAGCGCTGTAGGACATGAAATCCTGGAGAGCGCTGTAGGACATGAAATCCTGGAGAGCGCTGTAGGACATGAAATCCTGGAGAGCGCTGTAGGAGATGAAATCCTGGAGAGCGCTGTAGGAGATGAAATCCTGGAAAACGCTGTAGGACATGAAATCTTGGAGAGCGCTATAGGAGAGGAAATCCATCAGAACGCTATAGGAGATGAAATCCTGGCGAGCGCTGCAAGAGAACAAATCCTGGAGAGCGCTGTAGAAGATGAAATCCTGGAGAGCGATGTAGGAGATTAAATCCTGGAGAGCGCTGTAGGAGATTAAATCCTGGAGAGCGCTGTAGGAGATGAAATCCTGGAGAGCGCTGTAGGAGAAGAAATCCTGGAGAGCGATGTAGGACATGAAATCCTGGAGAGCGCTGTAGGACATAAAATCCTGGAGAGCGCTGTAGGAGATGAAATCCTGGAGAGCACTGTAGGAGATGAAATCCTGGAGAGCGCTGTAGGAGATGAAATCCTGGAGAGCACTGTAGGAGATGAAATCCTGGAGAGCGATGTAGGAGATGAAATCCTGGAGAGCACTGTAGGAGATGAAATCCTGGAGAGCGATGTAGGAGATGAAATCCTGGAGAGCACTGTAGGAGATGAAATCCTGGAGAGCGTTGTAGGACATGAAATCCTGGAGAGCGTTGTAGGAGATGAAATCCTGGAGAGCGTTGTAGGACATGAAATCCTGGAGAGCACTGTAGGAGATGAAATCCTGGAGAGCGCTGTAGGACACGAAATCCTGGAGAGCGATGTAAGAGATGAAATCCTGGAGAGCGCTATAGGAGAAGAAATCCTGGAGAGTGCTGTAGGAGAAGAAATCCTGGAGAGCGCTATAGGAGAAGAAATCCTGGATAGCGCTATAGGAGATGAAATCCATCAGAACGCTATAGGAGAAGAAATCCTGGAGAGTGCTATAGGAGAAGAAATCCTGGAGAGCGCTGTAGGAGATGAAATCCTGGAGAGTGCTGTAGGAGATGAAATCCTGGAGAGTGCTATAGGAGAAGAAATCCTGGAGAGTGCTGTAAGAGATGAAATCCTGGAGAGTGCTATAGGAGAAGAAATCCTGGAGAGTGCTGTAAGAGATGAAATCCTGGAGAGTGCTATAGGAGAAGAAATCCTGGAGAGCGCTATAGGAGAGGAAATCCTGGAGAGTGTTGTAAGAGAAGAAATCCTGGAGAGCAATGTAAGAGAAGACATCCTGGAGAGCGCTATAGGAGAAGAAATCTTGGAGAGCGCTGTAGGAGATGAAATCCCGGAGAGTGCTATAGGAGAAGAAATCCTGGAGAGCGATATAGGAGAGGAAATCCTGGAGAGTGCTGTAAGAGAAGAAATCCTGGAGAGCAATGTAAGAGAAGACATCCTGGAGAGCGCTATAGTTGAAGAAATCCTGGGGAGCGCTGTAGGAGACGAAATCCTGAAGAGTGCTATAGGAGAAGAAATCCTGGAGAGCGCTATAGGAGACGAAATCCTGAAGAGTGCTATAGGAGAAGAAATCCTGGAGAGCGCTATAGGACATGAAATCCTGGAGAGCGCTGTAGGACATGAAATCCTGGAGAGCGCTGTAGGACATGAAATCCTGGAGAGCGCTGTAGGACATGAAATCCTGGAGAGCGCTGTATGAGATGAAATCCTGGAGAGCGATGTAGGAGAAGAAATCCTGGAAAACGCTGTAGGACATGAAATCTTGGAGAGCGCTATAGGAGAGGAAATCCATCAGAACGCTATAGGAGATGAAATCCTGGAGAGCGCTGTAGGACATGAAATCCTGGAGAGCGCTGTAGGACATGAAATCCTGGAGAGTGCTGTAGGACATGAAATCCTGGAGAGCGCTGTAGGACATGAAATCCATCAGAACGCTATAGGAGATGAAATCCTGGCGAGCAATGTAGGAGAAGAAATCCTGGAGAGCGCTGTAGGACATGAAATCCTGGAGAGCGCTGTAGGAGATGAAATCCTGGAGAGCGCTGTAGGAGACGAAATCCTGTGGAGCGCTATAGGAGATGAAATCCTGGCGAGCGCTGTAAGAGAACAAATCCTGGAGAGCGCTGTAGAAGATGAAATCCTGGAGAGTGTTGTAGGAGAAGAAATCCTGCAGAGTGCTGTAGGAGAAGAAATCCTGGAGAGTGCTATAGCATCTGAAATCCTGGAGAGCGCTGTAGGAGATGAAATCCATCAGAACGCTATAGGAGATGAAATCCATCAGAACGCTATAGGAGATGAAATCCTGGAGAGCGCTGTAAGAGATGAAATCCTGGAGAGTGCTGTAGAGAATGAAATCCTGGAGAGCGTTGTAGGAGATGAAATCCTGGAGAGCGCTGTAGAGAATGAAATCCTGGAGAGTGCTGTAGGAGAAGAAATCCTGGAGAGTGCTGTAGGAGATGAAATCCATCAGAACAGTATAGGAGATGAAATCCTGGAGAGCGCTGTAAGAGATGAAATCCTGGAGAGTGCTATAGAGAATGAAATCCTGGAGAGTGCTGTAGGAGAAGAAATCCTTGAGAGTGCTGTAGGAGATGAAATCCATCAGAACGCTATAGGAGAAGAAATCCTGGAGAGCGCTGTAAGAGATGAAATCCTGGAGAGTGCTAAAGGAGAAGAAATCCTGGAGAGCGCTGCAAGAGATGAAATCCTGGAGAGTGCTGTAGGAGATGAAATCATGGAGAGCTCTGTAGGAGATGAAATCCATCAGAACGCTATAGGAGAAGAAATCCTGGAGAGCGCTGTAAGAGATGAAATCCTGGAGAGTGCTGTAGAGAATGAAATCCTGGAGAGTGCTGTAGGAGAAGAAATCCTGGAGAGTGCTGTAGGAGATGAAATCCATCAGACGCTATAGGAGAAGAAATCCTGGAGAGCGCTATAGGAGATGAAATCCATCAGAACGCTATAAGAGATGAAATCCTGGAGAACGCTATAGGAGAAGAAATCCTGGAGAGTGCTGTAAGAGATGAAATCCTGGAGAGTGCTGTAGGAGATGAAATCCTGGAGAGTGCTGTAGGAGATGAAATCCATCAGAACGCTATAGGAAAAGAAATCCTGGAGAGTGCTGTAAGAGATGAAATCCTGGAGAGTGCTGTAGGAGATGAAATCCTGGAGAGTGCTGTAGGAGAAAAAATCCTGGAGAGTGCTGTAGGAGATGAAATCCATCAGAACGCTATAGGAGAAGAAATCCTGGAGAGTGCTGTAAGAGATGAAATCCTGGAGAGTGCTGTAAGAGATGAAATCCTGGAGAGTGCTGTAGGAGATGAAATCCTGGAGAGTGCTATAGGAGAAGAAATCCTGGAGAGTGCTGTAAGAGATGAAATCCTGGAGAGTGCTATAGGAGAAGAAATCCTGGAGAGTGCTGTAAGAGATGAAATCCTGGATAGCGCTATAGGAGAAGAAATCCTGGAGAGCGCTATAGGAGAAGAAATCCTGGAGAGTGCTGTAGGAGAAGAAATCCTGGAGAGCGCTATAGGAGAAGAAATCCTGGATAGCGCTATAGGAGATGAAATCCATCAGAACGCTATAGGAGAAGAAATCCTGGAGAGTGCTATAGGAGAAGAAATCCTGGAGAGCGCTGTAGGAGATGAAATCCTGGAGAGTGCTGTAGGAGATGAAATCCTGGAGAGTGCTATAGGAGAAGAAATCCTGGAGAGTGCTGTAAGAGATGAAATCCTGGAGAGTGCTATAGGAGAAGAAATCCTGGAGAGTGCTGTAAGAGATGAAATCCTGGAGAGTGCTATAGGAGAAGAAATCCTGGAGAGCGCTATAGGAGAGGAAATCCTGGAGAGTGTTGTAAGAGAAGAAATCCTGGAGAGCAATGTAAGAGAAGACATCCTGGAGAGCGCTATAGGAGAAGAAATCTTGGAGAGCGCTGTAGGAGATGAAATCCCGGAGAGTGCTATAGGAGAAGAAATCCTGGAGAGCGATATAGGAGAGGAAATCCTGGAGAGTGCTGTAAGAGAAGAAATCCTGGAGAGCAATGTAAGAGAAGAAATCCTGGGGAGCGCTGTAGGAGACGAAATCCTGAAGAGTGCTATAGGAGAAGAAATCCTGGAGAGCGCTATAGGAGACGAAATCCTGGAGAGCGCTGTAGGACATGAAATCCTGGAGAGCGCTGTAGGACATGAAATCCTGGAGAGCGCTGTAGGACATGAAATCCTGGAGAGCGCTGTAGGACATGAAATCCTGGAGAGCGCTGTATGAGATGAAATCCTGGAGAGCGATGTAGGAGAAGAAATCCTGGAAAACGCTGTAGGACATGAAATCTTGGAGAGCGCTATAGGAGAGGAAATCCATCAGAACGCTATAGGAGATGAAATCCTGGAGAGCGCTGTAGGACATGAAATCCTGGAGAGCGCTGTAGGACATGAAATCCTGGAGAGTGCTGTAGGACATGAAATCCTGGAGAGCGCTGTAGGACATGAAATCCTGGAGAGCGCTGTAGGAGATGAAATCCTGGAGAGCGATGTAGGAGAAGAAATCCTGGAGAACGCTGTAGGACATAAAATCTTGGGGAGCGCTATAGGAGAGGAAATCCATCAGAACGCTATAGGAGATGAAATCCTGGCGAGCAATGTAGGAGAAGAAATCCTGGAGAGCGCTGTAGGACATGAAATCCTGGAGAGCGCTGTAGGAGATGAAATCCTGGAGAGCGCTGCAGGAGACGAAATCCTGTGGAGCGCTATAGGAGATGAAATCCTGGCGAGCGCTGTAAGAGAACAAATCCTGGAGAGCGCTGTAGAAGATGAAATCCTGGAGAGTGTTGTAGGAGAAGAAATCCTGGAGAGTGCTGTAGGAGAAGAAATCCTGGAGAGTGCTATAGCATCTGAAATCCTGGAGAGCGCTGTAGGAGATGAAATCCATCAGAACGCTATAGGAGATGAAATCCATCAGAACGCTATAGGAGATGAAATCCTGGAGAGCGCTGTAAGAGATGAAATCCTGGAGAGTGCTGTAGAGAATGAAATCCTGGAGAGCGTTGTAGGAGATGAAATCCTGGAGAGCGCTGTAGAGAATGAAATCCTGGAGAGTGCTGTAGGAGAAGAAATCCTGGAGAGTGCTGTAGGAGATGAAATCCATCAGAACGGTATAGGAGATGAAATCCTGGAGAGCGCTGTAAGAGATGAAATCCTGGAGAGTGCTGTAGAGAATGAAATCCTGGAGAGTGCTGTAGGAGAAGAAATCCTTGAGAGTGCTGTAGGAGATGAAATCCATCAGAACGCTATAGGAGAAGAAATCCTGGAGAGCGCTGTAAGAGATGAAATCCTGGAGAGTGCTAAAGGAGAAGAAATCCTGGAGAGCGCTGTAAGAGATGAAATCCTGGAGAGTGCTAAAGGAGAAGAAATCCTGGAGAGCGCTGCAAGAGATGAAATCCTGGAGAGTGCTGTAGGAGATGAAATCATGGAGAGCGCTGTAGGAGATGAAATCCATCAGAACGCTATAGGAGAAGAAATCCTGGAGAGCGCTGTAAGAGATGAAATCCTGGAGAGTGCTGTAGAGAATGAAATCCTGGAGAGTGCTGTAGGAGAAGAAATCCTGGAGAGTGCTGTAGGAGATGAAATCCATCAGACGCTATAGGAGAAGAAATCCTGGAGAGCGCTATAGGAGATGAAATCCATCAGAACGCTATAGGAGATGAAATCCTGGAGAACGCTATAGGAGAAGAAATCCTGGAGAGTGCTGTAAGAGATGAAATCCTGGAGAGTGCTGTAGGAGATGAAATCCTGGAGAGTGCTGTAGTAGATGAAATCCATCAGAACGCTATAGGAAAAGAAATCCTGGAGAGTGCTGTAAGAGATGAAATCCTGGAGAGTGCTGTAGGAGATGAAATCCTGGAGAGTGCTGTAGGAGAAGAAATCCTGGAGAGTGCTGTAGGAGATGAAATCCATCAGAACGCTATAGGAGAAGAAATCCTGGAGAGTGCTGTAAGAGATGAAATCCTGGAGAGTGCTGTAAGAGATGAAATCCTGGAGAGTGCTGTAGGAGATGAAATCCTGGAGAGCGCTGTAGGAAAGAAATCCTGGAGAGCGCTATAGGAGAAGAAATCCTGGAGAGTGCTGTAAGAGATGAAATCCTGGAGAGTGCTGTAGGAGAAGAAATTCTGGAGAGCACTATAGGAGAGGAAATCCTGGAGAGCGCTGTAAGAGAAGACATCCTGGAGAGCGCTATAGTTGAAGAAATCCTGGAGAGCGCTATAGGAGAAGAAATCTTGGAGAGCACTATAGGAGAAGAAATCCTGGAGAGTGTTGTAGGAGATGAAATCCCGGAGAGTGCTATAGGAGAAGAAATCCTGGAGAGCGATATAGGAGAGGAAATCCTGGAGAGTGCTGTAAGAGAAGAAATCCTGGAGAGCAATGTAAGAGAAGAAATCCTGGAGAGTGCTATAGGAGAGGAAATCCTGGAGAGCGCTATAGTTGAAGAAATCCTGGAGAGCGCTATAGGAGAAGAAATCCTGGAGAGCGCTATAGGAGAAGAAATCCTGGAGAGTGCTGTAGGAGATGAAATCCTGGAGAGCGCTGTAGGAGAAGAAATCCTGAAGAGTGCTATAGGAGAAGAAATCCTGGAGAGCGCTATAGGAGAAGAAATCCTGGAGAGCGCTATAGGAAAAGACATCCTGGATAGCGCTATAGGAGAAGAAATCCTGGAGAGTGCTATAGGAGAAGAAATCCTGGAGAGTGCTATAGGAGAAGAAATCCTGGAGAGTGCTGTAGGAGAAGAAATCCTGGAGAGCGCTATAGGAGAAGAAATCCTGGAGAATGCTATAGGAGAAGAAATCCTGGAGAGCGCTATAGGAGAAGAAATCCTGGATAGCGCTATAGGAGATGAAATCCATCAGAACGCTATAGGAGAAGAAATCCTGGAAAGTGCTATAGGAGAAGAAATCCTGGAGAGCGCTGTAGGAGATGAAATCCTGGAGAGTGCTGTAGGAGATGAAATCCTGGAGAGTGCTATAGGAGAAGAAATCCTGGAGAGTGCTGTAAGAGATGAAATCCTGGAGAGTGCTATAGGAGAAGAAATTCTGGAGAGTGCTGTAAGAGATGAAATCCTGGAGAGTGCTATAGGAGAAGAAATCCTGGAGAGCGCTATAGGAGAGGAAATCCTGGAGAGTGTTGTAAGAGAAGAAATCCTGGAGAGCAATGTAAGAGAAGACATCCTGGAGAGCGCTATAGGAGAAGAAATCTTGGAGAGCGCTATAGGAGAAGAAATCCTGGAGAGTGCTATAGGAGAAGAAATCCTGGAGAGCGATATAGGAGAGGAAATCCTGGAGAGTGCTGTAAGAGAAGAAATCCTGGAGAGCAATGTAAGAGAAGACATCCTGGAGAGCGCTATAGTTGAAGAAATCCTGGAGAGCGCTGTAGGAGACGAAATCCTGAAGAGTGCTATAGGAGAAGAAATCCTGGAGAGCGCTGTAGGACATGAAATCCTGGAGAGCGCTGTAGGACATGAAATCCTGGAGAGCGCTGTAGGACATGAAATCCTGGAGAGCGCTGTAGGACATGAAATCCTGGAGAGCGCTGTAGGAGATGAAATCCTGGAGAGCGCTGTAGGAGATGAAATCCTGGAAAACGCTGTAGGACATGAAATCTTGGAGAGCGCTATAGGAGAGGAAATCCATCAGAACGCTATAGGAGATGAAATCCTGGAGAGCGATGTAGGAGATGAAATCCTGGAGAGCGCTATAGGAGAGGAAATCCTGGAGAGTGTTGTAAGAGAAGAAATCCTGGAGAGCAATGTAAGAGAAGACATCCTGGAGAGCGCTATAGGAGAAGAAATCCTGGAGAGCGCTGTAGGAGACGAAATCCTGAAGAGTGCTATAGGAGAAGAAATCCTGGAGAGCGCTGTAGGACATGAAATCCTGGAGAGCGCTGTAGGACATGAAATCCTGGAGAGCGCTGTAGGACATGAAATCCTGGAGAGCGCTGTAGGACATGAAATCCTGGAGAGCGCTGTAGGAGATGAAATCCTGGAGAGCGCTGTAGGAGATGAAATCCTGGAAAACGCTGTAGGACATGAAATCTTGGAGAGCGCTATAGGAGAGGAAATCCATCAGAACGCTATAGGAGATGAAATCCTGGCGAGCGCTGCAAGAGAACAAATCCTGGAGAGCGCTGTAGAAGATGAAATCCTGGAGAGCGATGTAGGAGATTAAATCCTGGAGAGCGCTGTAGGAGATTAAATCCTGGAGAGCGCTGTAGGAGATGAAATCCTGGAGAGCGCTGTAGGAGAAGAAATCCTGGAGAGCGATGTAGGACATGAAATCCTGGAGAGCGCTGTAGGACATGAAATCCTGGAGAGCGCTGTAGGAGATGAAATCCTGGAGAGCACTGTAGGAGATGAAATCCTGGAGAGCGCTGTAGGAGATGAAATCCTGGAGAGCACTGTAGGAGATGAAATCCTGGAGAGCGATGTAGGAGATGAAATCCTGGAGAGCACTGTAGGAGATGAAATCCTGGAGAGCGATGTAGGAGATGAAATCCTGGAGAGCACTGTAGGAGATGAAATCCTGGAGAGCGTTGTAGGACATGAAATCCTGGAGAGCACTGTAGGAGATGAAATCCTGGAGAGCGTTGTAGGACATGAAATCCTGGAGAGCACTGTAGGAGATGAAATCCTGGAGAGCGCTGTAGGACACGAAATCCTGGAGAGCGATGTAAGAGATGAAATCCTGGAGAGCGCTGTAGGACATGAAATCCTGGAGAGCGCTGTAGGAGATGAAATCCTGGAGAGCACTGTAGGAGATGAAATCCTGGAGAGCGCTGTAGGAGATGAAATCCTGGAGAGCACTGTAGGAGATGAAATCCTGGAGAGCGATGTAGGAGATGAAATCCTGGAGAGTGCTGTAGGAGATGAAATCCTGGAGAGCACTGTAGGAGATGAAATCCTGGAGAGCGATGTAGGAGATGAAATCCTGGAGAGCGCTGTAGGAGATGAAATCCTGGAGAGCGATGTAGGAGATGAAATCCTGGAGAGCGTTGTAGGACATGAAATCCTGGAGAGCGATGTAAGAGATGAAATCCTGGAGAGCGCTGTAGGACATGAAATCCTGGAGAGCGTTGTAGGACATGAAATCCTGGAGAGTGCTGTAGGACATGAAATCCTGGAGAGCGCTGTAGGAGATGAAATCCTGGAGAGCACTGTAGGAGATGAAATCCTGGAGAGCGCTGTAGGAGATGAAATCCTGGAGAGCACTGTAGGAGATGAAATCCTGGAGAGCGATGTAGGAGATGAAATCCTGGAGAGTGCTGTAGGAGATGAAATCCTGGAGAGCACTGTAGGAGATGAAATCCTGGAGAGCGATGTAGGAGATGAAATCCTGGAGAGCGCTGTAGGAGATGAAATCCTGGAGAGCGATGTAGGAGATGAAATCCTGGAGAGCACTGTAGGAGATGAAATCCTGGAGAGCGATGTAGGAGATGAAATCCTGGAGAGCGCTGTAGGAGATGAAATCCTGGAGAGCGATGTAGGAGATGAAATCCTGGAGAGCGCTGTAGGAGATGAAATCCTGGAGAGCGCTGTAGGAGATGAAATCCTGGAGAACGCTATAGGAGAAGAAATCCTGGAGAGCGATGTAGGAGATGAAATCCTGGAGAGCGCTGTAGGAGATGAAATCCTGGAGAGCGATGTAGGAGATGAAATCCTGGAGAGCGTTGTAGGACATGAAATCCTGGAGAGCGATGTAAGAGATGAAATCCTGGAGAGCGCTGTAGGACATGAAATCCTGGAGAGCGTTGTAGGAGATGAAATCCTGGAGAGCGCTGTAGGACATGAAATCCTGGAGAGCGATGTAAGAGATGAAATCCTGGAGAGCGCTGTAGGACATGAAATCCTGGAGAGCGTTGTAGGAGAAGAAATCCTGGAGAGCGATGTAGGAGATGAAATCCTGGAGAGCGATGTAGGACATGAAATCCTGGAGAGCGATGTAGGAGAAGAAATCCTGGAGAGCGATGTAGGAGAAGAAATCCTGGAGAGCGCTGTAGGACATGAAATCCTGGAGAGCGCTGTAGGACATGAAATCCTGGAGAGCGATGTAAGAGATGAAATCCTGGAGAGCGATGTAGGAGAAGAAATCCTGGAGAGCGTTGTAGGAGATGAAATCCTGGAGAGCGATGATGGAGGAAAAATCCACAAAGATGAAAGAGAGCAGACTGATGATACACCCATGAAGAAAAAACAAAAAAGCCAGCACTAAATGTGCACTACAAAATTCCAACTGTACTTATTATAAATATGAGATTTTTTGCAAAAAATTGCAATTTCTTGAGCCCCCCCCTCCACGGCAAATCTCAGTAGGGGCAGTCCTAACACTAAAATATTTTTATAAAATGTGCCATACGGCCTCACATATGAATAGTAGAACTGCTCTTAGCAGCACTCACCTGGTCTATTTCAATCCCGAGTCATGGCTGTGGCGGGACAGGTCCAAGCAAATGCTGCATGAAGTAAATAACCTTGCTATGCACCCCAATTTGGGATGTATTCCACCTGTCTAGGTTTTGGCGGTTGGTGACTGTTCACATTCGGTCATCAGGCTTTGTCCACAGGCTCTGTACTTCATGCAGCATTTGCTTGGACCTGTCCCCCCACAATCCCTCAGTCATGGGTACGGGATTGAAATAGACCCGGTGAGTGCTGCTAAGAGCAGTTCTACTATTCATATGTGAGGCCGTTTGGCCACATTTAAGAAAAATCTTTTAGTGTTAGGACTGCCTCAAATGAGATTTGCCGTGGAGTGGCGGGGGGGGGGGGGGTTAGGGTTAGGGGGGGCTCAAGAAATTGCCATTTTTTGCCAAAAATCTCATATTTATAATAAGTACAGCTGGAATTTTCAGTGCTGTAGTGCACATTCAGTGCCAGCTCTTTTGTTTTTTCTGGATGATACACCCATGACTGGGGTGGCTGAAAGTGGAGACAGAGCTGAAACTCTTTAAGGAAAAAAAGTACCACCCTAAGGGGTGTGACACCATGGTGGAAAAAGAAGACAAATCTGAAAATGGAAATGGTGAAGACTCCAAAGAACCTAAAGGCCGCTTTACATGCTGCGATATCGCTATCGAGATCGCTAGTGTGCGTACCCACCGCCATCGGTTGTGTGTCACGGGCAAATCGCTGCCCATGGTGCACAGCCGCACAACATCGCTCGGACCCGTCATACTACTTACCTGCCTATCAACGTCACTGTGACCGGTGAACTGCCTCCTTTCTAAGGGGGCGGTTCGTTCGGCCTCACAGCGACGTCACTAAGCGTCGCCCAATAGAAGCGGAGGGGTGGAGATGAGCGGGACGTAACATCCTGCCCACCTCCTTCCTTCCTCATTGCCGGTGGACGCAGGTAAGGTGAGGTTCCTCGCTCCTGCAGTGTCACACATAGCGATGTATGCTGCCGCAGGAACTGGGAACAACATCGTACCTGCAGCAGCAACGATAATTGGGAATAGGGGAGCATGTCAACTGTGACGCCCTGGCAAAACCAGGGTGTCACAGAACCTGCAGAAATCCAGCAAAGTGCAGGCCATTCTCCTCCTTGGTAACCTGATCCCACACCAGTGCAGCAGGACAGACACCCCCCAGTGTAAGAGCAAAACAGAGCAGCAGGGGAGGGGAGGAGCAGAGTGTGTGGGGAGAGGGAGAGGAGAGGAGCCCGGAGTTGTAGCGTGCTCCAAAAGGGCCGGGACAGGCTGTTAGTGAGAAGAGACTTGAGGTGACCGGGGCAGGGTAGTGGCCCGCCGGTATCGAAAGAGATCCCGGATCACTGCAGGGGAGTGGACTCCCCGTTCCCGGCTGAGGAGGAAAGAAAGAGAAAGAGTGGAGAAAGAGGCACCTGACTGCAGGGAAAGAACAGCGGTCTGCTGCACCGTGTGTGGGACTTAAACACCCTCCGTACCGAAGGCTGCGGACTTCGGCAGTTTCTAGTTTACCAGTGACTCTGTGTGGTTCAATTGTGAGTACAACAGTGCCAGCAGGAACCGCACCGCAGCACTGTGCCCTGCAGCACGCTCCCTCTTACCGGGCCCCGGGACCACAGCCCCTACCCACGGAGGGGTCAACACCTTAGCTGCTCCCCGCCATCGCTCCCGGGATTCCCCGTCACCACCAGCGGTGGTGCCCACCATCACCACAACCCCGTGGGTGGCATCACAACCTACATCCCACCACCAAACCTCCCCCCTTTTCACTCGTGGGTGAGGAGGCGCTGCTCGAGCCCCCGGGTCCGGCCCCGTGCTCGAGCCACTGAGGAGCAGAAGCACCGGACCCGAGCGCCAGCGATTCCCAGGCGAGCGGCGTTCCCAACCCCTCTGCCCGCGACAACTTGGCGTCACGAACAGGATTCTACCCATCTACTTACCAGTAGAAGTGCACCTTGCAGTCCCCGCCGGCGGTGTCAGGCCGAAAATTTTGAAATTCCGCCATCTTGGGCGCGAAAAGTTCCCACTCGAGCCGTCTTCCCCGAGCAGGGAAGGCGCGAAAAGTGAAGCCCCGCCCCCAGTGAAGGAGGTGCCAGAGAGAACCAAGGGGGGGCGGGTGAAGGCCTGCCTCATGTAACCGAGGGGATAAAGAGCAGGGACGCCAGGACTCTGCACCCGTCTGATTCCTGGAAGCAGTAGCCGCAACCCCGATGACATCTCACCCGGCTACGGTAGTCCGCCCAGCCGCAACGGTGATGACGTCGGCTCCGGCAGTCCGCCCGGCCGCAGCAGAGGCGACACCCGATTGGAAGTCTGCCCCAGATGCGGTGCCAGCCGCTCCCAGGTACCTCGTCCCGGCTGTGGAGCAGCCGGAGTGCACCTGCAGAGAGGAGCAGGCCAGTGAGAGATGGAGCCCTCGGCAGTTAGTGAGGCTAGTTGCAGCCGGCGGCGGTAACAGCGACGGTAGCGGAACATGGACAGCTACCTGCAAGTTAAAAAAAAAAAGTTGACTGTTTTATGGACTGTCACCCCTGTTGAACGTCCTCAAGTTCAGGAGGAGGCCATCTGCACCGCAGGTATGGGGTGGCAGAACAGTTTAAAGTTTTAGTAAACGTACCTCCCGATGTGGGAAGATGTATAGTTGTAATGTGTACACTTTCTTTTTCCCATTACAATAAATGTCGGTGCCCAGATAGCCCGAGGATGGGCTGTGTTTTACCAAGGGGGTGTGTGATACCCTGGCAAATCGCTGCCCATGGTGCACAGCCGCACAACATCGCTCGGACCCGTCATACTACTTACCTGCCTATCAACGTCACTGTGACCGGTGAACCGCCTCCTTTCTAAGGGGGCGGTTCGTTCGACCTCACAGCGACGTCACTAAGCGGGCGCCCAATAGAAGCGGAGGGGTGGAGATGAGCGGGACGTAACATCCTGCCCACCTCCTTCCTTCCTCATTGCCGGTGGACACAGGTAAGGTGAGGTTCCTCGCTCCTGCGGTGTCACACATAGCGATGTGTGTGCTGCCGCAGGAACTGAGAACAACATCGTACCTGCAGCAGCAACGATAATTGGGAATAGGGGAGCATGTCAACTGTGACGCCCTGGCAAAACCAGGGTGTCACAGAACCTGCAGAAATCCAGCAAAGTGCAGGCCATTCTCCTCCTTGGTAACCTGATCCCACACCACTGCAGCAGGACACCCCCCCCCCCAGTGTAAGAGCTAAACAGGGCAGGAGGGGAGGGGAGGAGCAGAGTGTGTGGGGAGAGGGAGAGGAGAGGAGTCCGGAGTTGTAGCTCCCGGGCTGCTACAGAAGCGTGCTCCAAAAGGGCCGGGACAGGCTGTTAGTGAGGAAGGGACTTCAGGTGACCTGGGCAGGGTAGTGGCCCGCCGGTATCGAAAGAGATCCCGGATCACTGCAGGGGAGTGGACTCCCCGTTCCCGGCTGAGGAGGAAAGAAAGAGAAAGAGTGGAGAAAGAGGCACCTGACTGCAGGGAAAGAACAGGGGTCTGCTGCACCGTGTGTGGGACTTAAACACCCTCCGTACCGAAGGCTGCGGACTTCGGCAGTTTCTAGTTTACCAGTGACTCTGTGTGGTTCAATTGTGAGTACAACAGTGCCATTAGGCACCGCACCGCAGCACTGCGCCCTGCTCCCTTCATATCCCCGAACGGGCCTCGGGACCAACTACCCCTACCCACGGAGGGGTTAACATCCAAAGCTGCGCTCCAACACCGCTCCTGGGAGTCCCGCACCTTCACCGCAGTGGTGGTGTCCACCATCACCACAACCTGTTGGTGGCGTCACGGACAATCCCCTTTTACAATAACCGCTTTTTACAGTGGAGCCTGGGATCACAAACCGGGTCACGCCACCGTGATACTTACTGAAGTGACCCTTGGCCTGGATCTGAGTACCCCATCCCTGGGCGACACACAACGATTAAAGATTTTGCACGATTTTGTGACCTTTTTCAATCGCTTGTAGGTTTCACACGCGACATCGCTAAAGAGGCCGGATGTGCGTCACGAATTCCGTGACCCCAACGACATCGCTTTAACAATGTCGCTGCGTGTAAAGCGGCCTTAAAGCTGAGGAGTTGGAGTTTGAGAAAATATCTGACGTTCTAGAGAGCCCAGAGAAAATTGAAAGTGATTGCACAGTCCCAAGAGAAGGCAGAAGTTAACACTGCCAAGACTCAAGAAGAAGTTGAAGATAATGTGGTGGAGACCAAGACACAACTGAAGCTGCAGATGTGGAGAGAGACACTGAAGATGTGAAGTCTGGACCTGAGATCTCCTCAGGAGCTGAGAGCTTGACTGAACCTGCTAAGGCTAAGACTGCTGAAGACATCAAAGGGGGCTTTGCACATTACGACATCACAAGCCGATGCTGCGATGTCGCACGCGATAGTCTCCGCCCCCGTCGCAGGTACAATATCTTGTGAAAGCTGGCGTAGCAAACATTATCGCTACGCCAGCTTCACATGCACTCACATGTCCTGCGACGTCGCTCTTGCCGGCGACCCGCCTCCTTATTAAGGGGGCGGGTCGTGTGGCGTCACAGCGGCATCACACGGCAGCCGGCCAATAGCGGCGGAGGGGCAGAGATGAGCAGGATGTAAACATCCCGCCCACCTCCTTCCTTCTTATAGCAGTCAGGACGCAGGTAGGAGATGTTCCTCGCTCCTGCAGCTTCATACACAGCGATGTGTGCTGCCGCAGGAACGAGGAACAACATCGCACCTGTCGCTGCACCGCCATTATGGAAATGTCGGACCCTGCACCGATGATACGATAACGACGCTTTTGCGCTCGTTCATCGTATCATCTAGGATTTACACACTACGACATCGCAAGTGACGCCGGATGTGTGTCACTTTCGATTTGACCTCACTAACATCGCACGTGCGATATCGCTACCGTGTAAAGCCCGCCTAAGACTGACTCTGCTCAGAAGTGTGAGATATCAAAGGTCAATGTTGCTGATAAAACCAAAGGCTCTGAGGCTACAGCTAAACCGGAGGAGAGTGAAACTCAAGAGGTAGAGCCTTTGATAAGAAAAGGAGAGAAAGATGGGTTTGAAAGCCCCAAGGAACGGTGCGATGGCCATGAAGGTAAAGGAATCCATCTGGTCTTTAAGTGCATGGTGGATGTGTCCGAAGCCTGAGCCAGTGAGGCGGTGCATGAAAAATTAAAGAAAGCCATAGGAGTGAAGTATACTTCACCCCAGGGGCTAGTTGATTGGTGGTAATGTCTACAAGTGAAGCCACAGAGAAGCGGATGACTATCCTAAGTGATATGTGCCTACAATGTGTTAGTACGAAGCGGATGATCACGTTACGGAATGAAGGAGTCCCAGACACATGAAGCAGCTGACTGCAGCGTTTCAGGAAGTGGTTGTAGTTAGAGGAATGTCCTGGACGTCCGAGAGGTTGTTGTTCTGGAGATCGTCGATGCTGCGCACAACCTCATACTGGAGAATCCACCAATTTCAGCTAAAGCAATAGCAGACATCATGGGGATTTCCTGTGAACGTGTTTTTGTTATTATCTGTGAATATTTGGACATAAGGAAGCTTCTGCAAAGTGGGTCCCCAAATGTCTGACAACAGATCAGAGAAGCTTGTAAGTGAAAACGTCCTGCTCCATTTGTCAGCGTTTCCGGACTGATAAGAACTTCCTGGAGCGACCGGTCACTATGGATGAGACTTGCATTTATTTGTATGACCCTGAAAACAAGGAGCAGTCAAAAGAGTGGAGGCACAGTGGTTCTCCTCATCTAAAGAAGTTCAGGGTGCAAACATCAGCCACTAAGGTGATGGCGTCTGTGTTCTGGGATAAGGAGGGTGTGCTGCTAGTGGACTACCTTCAAAAGGGTTCCACCATCAATGCAAGGTATTACATTGAACTTTTGGACCAAGTGAAGGCAGCTCAGGAAGGCGAAAAGGCGCGGCAAGCTGTCCAAAGGAATCTTGTTCCTGCAAGAGAATGCCTCTTAATTCTGCACACGGTATATACTATATACTCACTGCTGATAATTCTGCACACTGTGTATGTGTCACGCTCCTGCCGTCATGGCACCGCTCCTTACCCACTGATCCAGTCTCACCGTCACTATATCACTCCTTACCCACTGATCCGGTCCACGTGCCCACCGGTCATGGCTACCGCTCCCGCTCATGCTCCCCTGCGTCCTGCTCCCTTGTGTCTGACTCTGAGTGGTCTGACTCGGAGTTGTCTGGCTCTGATTCTGAGGCCCATGCATGTGTATAGGGCGGGGCCGCGCCCACTCACCTTAACTTATAGGCCCAGCACTCCTGAAGCAGGATATGACATGATACTGGGACAGGGTATATAAGGCTTCCCTGCCCATGTGGGCGGCGCCTGATCAATGTGTTCCTTGAGCTAGATGTCAGGTCTCTCTGTGCATTGCATCCCAATTAACCCGGTGTCTTCTGCAGAGCCCGTCTGCCGTCCTGACCCGGTCCCAGAGTGCCAATCTCCCAGGAAGTGTCCCGGTGACCGTGTGCTGAGGATTCCGCCATCTCCTGTCAGTCTGAACCCGTCACCTGGACTTGGCCCGGTGACCTCAACCTTCACGCCCAGCTGGACCCAGATCCCGTCTGTTGTTCCAACCCGGCACCTGAACCTGATTCCGGCACTGTCTCCTGGAACCCTGTGGCCCCAGAGACTTCGTACTACCAGTCCCCTGAAGGACGCTGTTCCCGTACCTACTAGTGTTCCGGCTGCCGTGCATCTAGGCCCTCTGGTGGGGCGACCAGACAGTCCCTGTACAGGGGTTAGCTCTTGGTTGCCTCTCCAGGGGAGTCCGGTGCACGGTCCAGTGAGTCCACATCCAGGACCTAACAGTATGCTATATACTCACTGCTGATGGTTCTGCACACGGTGTATGCTTTATACTCACTGCTGATAATTCTGCACACGGTGTATGCTATATACTCACTGCTGATAATTCTGCACACGGTGTATGCTATATACTCACTGCTGATAGTTCTGCACACGGTGTATGCTATATACTCACTGCTGATAGTTCTGCACACGGTGTATGCTATATACTCACTGCTGATAGTTCTGCACACGGTGTATGCTATATACTCACTGCTGATAGTTCTGCACACGGTGTATGCTATATACTCACTGCTGATAGTTCTGCACACGGTGTATGCTATATACTCACTGCTGATAGTTCTGCACACGGTGTATGCTATATACTCACTGCTGATAGTTCTGCACACGGTGTATGCTATATACTCACTGCTGATAGTTCTGCACACGGTGTATGCTATATACTCACTGCTGATAGTTCTGCACACGGTGTATGCTATATACTCACTGCTGATAGTTCTGCACACGGTGTATGCTATATACTCCCTGCTGATAGTTCTGCACACGGTGTATGCTATATACTCCCTGCTGATAGTTCTGCACACGGTGTATGCTATATACTCCCTGCTGATAGTTCTGCACACGGTGTATGCTATATACTCACTGCTGATAGTTCTGCACACGGTGTATGCTATATACTCACTGCTGATAGTTCTGCACACGGTGTATGCTATATACTCACTGCTGATAATTCTGCACACGGTGTATGCTATATACTCACTGCTGATAATTCTGCACACGGTGTATGCTATATACTCACTGCTGATAATTCTGCACACGGTGTATGCTATATACTCACTGCTGATAATTCTGCACACGGTGTATGCTATATACTCACTGCTGATAATTCTGCACACGGTGTATGCTATATACTCACTGCTGATAATTCTGCACACGGTGTATGCTATATACTCACTGCTGATAATTCTGCACACGGTGTATGCTATATACTCACTGCTGATAATTCTGCACACGGTGTATGCTATATACTCACTGCTGATAATTCTGCACACGGTGTATGCTATATACTCACTGCTGATAATTCTGCACACGGTGTATGCTATATACTCACTGCTGATAATTCTGCACACGGTGTATGCTATATACTCACTGCTGATAATTCTGCACACGGTGTATGCTATATACTCACTGCTGATAATTCTGCACACGGTGTATGCTATATACTCACTGCTGATAATTCTGCACACGGTGTATGCTATATACTCACTGCTGATAATTCTGCACACGGTGTATGCTATATACTCACTGCTGATAATTCTGCACACGGTGTATGCTATATACTCACTGCTGATAATTCTGCACACGGTGTATGCTATATACTCACTGCTGATAATTCTGCACACGGTGTATGCTATATACTCACTGCTGATAATTCTGCACACGGTGTATGCTATATACTCACTGCTGATAATTCTGCACACGGTGTATGCTATATACTCACTGCTGATAATTCTGCACACGGTGTATGCTATATACTCACTGCTGATAATTCTGCACACGGTGTCTGCAATAGATACGTCGGATATGATCGCTATTACAGACAGATCTGCTGGATATTTGTGTATATGTCTGTATACATGTGTAGTGCCATGCTCGCCCTATGTAGGGCTGCGGCCCCCGGTAATCAGATTGCGCAGTAATCCGCAGGGAGTGTCTGGGATCGTATTATCCACTACAAACACGTATTGTTCTCCACTGAGTAGAGACCGCATTCCCGGGTCCTGATAATACGCACAAGCGTACAGTCTGAGAAGGAATACCACAATGTGTCGTCCCTGGTACTGTGGGGGGACATTGGGGACGGGGGGTCTTGTATACTACACTGTGTATACCCTGGTACTGTGCTGTGGGGGGACACTGGGGACCGAAGGTGCTGTATACTGCACTGTGTATACCCCGGTACTGTGCTGTGGGGGGACACTGGGGACCGAGGGTTCTGTATACTGCACTGTGTATACCCCGGTACTGTGCTGTGAGGGGACACTGGGGACTGCGGGTCCTGTATACTACACTGTGTATACCCCGGTACTGTGCTGTGGGATGGACACTGGGGACCGCGGGTCCTGTATACTGCACTGTGTATACCCTGGAACTGTGCTGTGGGGGGACACTGGGGACCGGGGGTCCTGTATACTACACTGTGTATACCTTGGTACTGTGCTGTGGGGGGACACTGGGGACCGCGGATCCTGTATACTACACTGTGTATACCCTGGTACTGTGCTGTGGGGGGACACTGGGGACCGCGGGTCCTGTATACTACACTGTGTATACCCTGGTACTGTGCTGTGGGGGGACACTGGGGACTGCGGGTCCTGTATACTACTGTGTATACCCTGGTACTGTGCTGTGGGGGGACACTGGGGACCGTGGGTCCTGTATACTACACTGTGTATGCCCTGGTACTGTGCTGTGAGGGGACACTGGGGACCGCGGGTCCTGTATACTACACTGTGTATACCCTGGTACTGTGCTGTGGGGGGACACTGGGGACCGCAGGTCCTGTATACTACACTGTGTATACCCTGGTACTGTGGAGGGACACTGGGGACCGTGGGTCCTGTATACTACACTGTGTATACCCTGGTACTGTGCTGTGGGGGGACACTGGGGACCGCGGGTCCTGTATACTATACTGTGTATACCCTGGTACTGTGCTGTGGGGGGACACTGGGGACCGCGGGTCCTGTATACTACACTGTGTATACCCTGGTACTGTGCTGTGGGGGGACACTGGGGACCGCGGGTCCTGTATACTACACTGTGTATACCCTGGTACTGTGGAGGGACACTGGGGACCGCGGGTCCTGTATACTACACTGTGTATACCCTGGTACTGTGCTGTGGGGGGACACTGGGGACCGTGGGTCCTGTATACTACACTGTGTATACCCTGGTACTGCGCTGTGGGGGGACACTGGGGACCGCAGGTCCTGTATACTGCACTGTGTATACCCTGGTACTGTGGAGGGACACTGGGGACCGCGGGTCCTGTATACTACACTGTGTATACCATGGTACTGTGCTGTGGGGGGACACTGGGGACTGCGGGTCCTGTATACTATACTGTGTATACCCTGGTACTGTGCTGTGGGGGGACACTGGGGACCGTGGGTCCTGTATACTACACTGTGTATACCCTGGTACTGTGCTGTGGGGGGACACTGGGGACCGCAGGTGCTGTATACTACACTGTGTATACCCTGGTACTGTGCTGTGGGGGGACACTGGGGACCGCGGGTCCTGTATACTACACTGTGTATACCCTGGTACTGTGCTGTGGGGGGACACTGGGGACCGCGGGTCCTGTATATTACACTGTGTATACCCTGGTACTGTGCTGTGGGGGGACACTGGGGACCGCGGATCCTGTATACTACACTGTGTATACCCTGGTACTGTGCTGTGGGGGGACACTGGGGACCGCGGGTCCTGTATACTACACTGTGTATACCCTGGTACTGTGCTGTGGGGGGACACTGGGGACCGCAGGTGCTGTATACTGCACTGTGTATACCCTGGTACTGTGCTGTGTGGGGACACTGGGGACCGCAGGTCCTGTATACTGCACTGTGTATACCCTGGTACTGTGCTGTGGGGGGACACTGGGGACCGCAGGTCCTGTATACTGCACTCTGTATACCCTGGTACTGTGCTGTGGGGGGACACTGGGGACCGCAGGTGCTGTATACTACACTGTGTATACCCTGGTACTGTGCTGTGGGGGGACACTGGGGACCGCAGGTGCTGTATACTACACTGTGTATACCCTGGTACTGTGCTGTGGGGGGACACTGGGGTCCGCAGGTCCTGTATACTACACTGTGTACACCCTAGTACTGTATATATCTTGGCGTCATGTTGTGTATAGTGTATATTTCATGATGTGTATGTGGGGACACGGGGCTCAGCGGGTGCTCTCCTGTGGAGACGCGGGGCTCAGCGGGTGCTCTCCTGTGGAGACGCGGGGCTCAGCGGGTGCTCTCCTGTGGAGACGCGGGGCTCAGCGGGTGCTCTCCTGTGGAGACGCGGGGCTCAGCGGGTGCTCTCCTGTGGCGACGCGGGGCTCAGCGGGTGCTCTCCTGTGGCGACGCGGGGCTCAGCGGGTGCTCTCCTGTGGCGACGCGGGGCTCAGCGGGTGCTCTCCTGTGGCGACGCGGGGCTCAGCGGGTGCTCTCCTGTGGCGACGCGGGGCTCAGCGGGTGCTCTCCTGTGGAGACGCGGGGCTCAGCGGGTGCTCTCCTGTGGAGACGCGGGGCTCAGCGGGTGCTCTCCTGTGGAGACGCGGGGCTCAGCGGGTGCTCTCCTGTGGAGACGCGGGGCTCAGCGGGTGCTCTCCTGTGGAGACGCGGGGCTCAGCGGGTGCTCTCCTGTGGAGACGCGGGGCTCAGCGGGTGCTCTCCTGTGGAGACGCGGGGCTCAGCGGGTGCTCTCCTGTGGAGACGCGGGGCTCAGCGGGTGCTCTCCTGTGGAGACGCGGGGCTCAGCGGGTGCTCTCCTGTGGAGACGCGGGGCTCAGCGGGTGCTCTCCTGTGGAGACGCGGGGCTCAGCGGGTGCTCTCCTGTGGAGACGCGGGGCTCAGCGGGTGCTCTCCTGTGGAGACGCGGGGCTCAGCGGGTGCTCTCCTGTGGAGACGCGGGGCTCAGCGGGTGCTCTCCTGTGGAGACGCGGGGCTCAGCGGGCGCTCTCCTGTGGAGACGCGGGGCTCAGCGGGCGCTCTCCTGTGGAGACGCGGGGCTCAGCGGGCGCTCTCCTGTGGAGACGCGGGGCTCAGCGGGCGCTCTCCTGTGGAGACGCGGGGCTCAGCGGGCGCTCTCCTGTGGAGACGCGGGGCTCAGCGGGCGCTCTCGTACACTGGCCCGGCCGCCTTTAGAAAGACAGCGTGGCTCAGGGCTCATCCCAACTGAACGCCGGCCTCCTTAACCGTGGGCGTAACACTACTCAGACAACACAGGGTGAGGGAACCACAATAATTAGACTTTATTGGATCCCCAAACAATTAACGGCACATAACACATAACCAGCAAAACACACAAATGTAACAGGCAACAGAGTCTCACCCTTCCGCTGCTCACCAGGGATTAGAATGTCCATGCCTCAGAGCTTCCAGGGCTACTCACTCCAGACCAGCAGCACCCCGCTTTCGGCGGGCACCCACCGAGAATGGAATAATGCCAGATTTAAGAAGCTGGCTGAGGTCTGCAAAGCCTGTAGTCAGGTGACTGGATTGTCCCAACCTGGGTTTCTTCCTTAAGTAGTCACTGGTATGATGATATAATCCTGGCAGCCGGAGTCGAAATCCCTAGACTGTGGTACGGTCTCCAATCAGAATCAGAGTCCCTAGATTGAAGCCATGTAGCCAAGTGATCCTCTAGTCGGAGCCAAAGTCCCTAGACCGAGTCCACAAGGCATCCTGGTTCTGATCCCCTAGCCAGCTCCTAAGAGCTTAGGCTGGATCATGCAACATCCATCAACCACTGGTGACTTAAAGAAGTTCCTTTTTATAGCCATAGCCTTCCCTTAGGACATACTGTGCTCTTATCGGATTGGTTGTACAAGGTTGCTTCTCTTATTGGATGAATTTCAAGCTATAGTCAAATATCCAGAGACAAGGGTGAGACAGGTAAATTACATCACATCTAGCAATTCACTTAATAATACAATGGGAAGGTCGCATAATTGAGTTATCTGGGTGTCTGGCCTTCAGTGGCCAAAACAATTACATGAGTCAACAAAAACTTCAATACTAAACTCCCAAGAGTCTTGTAGAACAATGAGGGATTATCCCCCATCTATAAACAAACTGTCTTCATGTCTGGCTGAATGTTAAGAAAGTTTAACCCATGAGAGTCCATGTCGTCACATTCCTCCCCCTTCTTAATATTAGCCAGACATGATAGGCTTCCGATCACCCTTCTCCTCTTGATGGCATTGTCCTTTTTAATGGTGAGGTCAGCAACAGAGGCTTGCATCTATACACCTCCCCCTGATTACCTCCCCCAATTTGAGCAGCCATATTGCGGACAAGCACTAAGCTGGGGTCGATGAGTTGGGCTTGCATACATTTCTTACGATCAATCCTCCCCCAGTCAATAGCCACAGTGTGGTTAGGCTTACTCATGGTTGTTGGCTCAGAAGTGGATGATGGAGACCGGGAATGTGAATTATCCTTGGAAAAGATGTTAGAAAGATCCACATCAGGGTCCTGCTTGGCTTGTAAGTGGGTGATGACTGCTTCAAACTGACTGGATAGTCCTTGTCCTAGGTCATACTCCAAAATAACTGGTGTGAGCAGGTAATTCACAAGCACCACTTTCACTTCCCTCTGGGTGGTGTCCGAAACAACAGGCTTGGTGGGGCCATCCATGAACCCCACTTCAATTTCCTCCTGGTTAGTCCCCGAAATAACAGGTGTGGGGAGGCTGTCCATAAGGTCCATATGGACCTCTTCCTGGTCAGACCCCAAAATAACAGGTGTGGGGACGGTGTCTATAAGCTCCACATCAGCCTTGCTCTGGTCAGTCTCCACAATGACAGGTATGGGGAGGCTGTTCATAAGTCCCACATCGATCGCTTTCTGGTTGGTCCCCAAAATACCAGGTGTGGGGAGGCTGTTCACAAGTCCCACATCGATCGCTTCCTGGTTAGTCCCCAAAATACCAGGTGTAGAGAGGCTGTCCACAAGCTCCACCTCGACCTCTCCCTGGTCAGACCCCAAAATAACAGGTGTGGGGATGGTGTTCATAAGCCCCACATCAGCCTTGCTCTGGTCAGTCTCCACAATGACAGGTATGGGGAGGCTGTTCACAATCCCCACATCGATCACTTCCTGGTTGGTCCCCAAAATACCAGGTGTGGGGAGGCTGTCCACAAGCTCCACCTCGACCTCTCCCTGGTCGGTCCTTAGGTCCAACTGCACACATGCCAGAGGAATGTCTGAGCGCTGGTCCTCAGCCAGGGAGATGGATAATTGGGAATCTGGTAAATGGTCTTCTGGGGAAACAATAACTGGGCTTACCAGGGTAATGGAGGAACCAGTGTCTCGTAGTCCCTGGCTCTTGACTGGCTGATCTGGCAGATGGGCTCCAAGCATGGGACCTCGGTTTTGGAGACAATCTTTATCGATATGTCCAAAGCACCCACATGTATAACAGCGCCGTAGATTGGGCAAGTCACAGGCCCTGTTTGTAGACCTTTGTTTTGGCGCAGCTTCTGCTGGGTAGCGGGACCATCCTTCTCAAGCGGTTGGTGTTAGCAGTACGGCAGCTGGTACCCCATAAACATATTCCAGAACACAAGCCCTCTCTTCCCTTGAGGATCTAGGCCCCAATGCATCCAACAACGCTGTGGCTTGGGCCATTTGGGACCAAAGTTGATTCCCGATTGTCACTAGATCCATGATGTGGCACATTAAATCCTCTGGGTCAATATTGGCGGGATCTTCATCGTCCTCTGTATCATTCTGGGCATCCCAACGGACTAATTTCTGGATCAAGTCCGACCGAGTCTCAGCGTTCCAGTAGATAATCTTTCGCCTCTGGCACAGATCCTGTAGCATCCATTTACTGCAGCGGTCGTAACTCCTCTCTTGTCTTTGTCCCATGGCTGAGCTGGTGGGGTTGGACATGGCAGCGTCCGAAACCTGAATGCCTCCCCTATGGCCTGCTGGGTATGCTTATGTGCCTCCCTGGTTGTTGAGCCCTGGACGGTGTCCGAAAACACCAGTCCGCTGCAGCTCCCCTGGGTAAACCAGGCTGAGTAGTATCCCACCGCTGCCACCAATTGTGGAGACACGGGGGTCAGTGGGTGCTCTCGTCCACTAAAACCCGCCGCCTTTAGAAAGACAGCGTGGCTCAGGGCTCATCCCAACTGAACGCTGGCCTCCTTAACCGTGGGCGTAACACTACTCAGACAACACAGGGTGAGGGAATCACACTATTAAGCAAGCCATGGAGAAAAAGACATGGATCGCACATCCCAAAAATACATTGATCTAAAAGCCGCTAGGCAAAAATTTAAATAGAACATGAGGTTCTTAGTTACCATTCTGATCAGACTGTATTAAGCCCACTGCCACGTCACGGCGAACCTCTTGAGTGGGTCCCTAATCTAAAGCCTTTATGGTGCGGCACTGTGCACCAACCACTGCCACAGCGACAAAGCGACAGCAAGGCAGGCGACCTGGCGCCTCACAGCACCCATGCTGCAAGGCAAAGCCCCCAAGGCTCCAGGCCGCACTGCCCCACTGTCACGACATCACCACAACAGCGGCCACTGCACAGCACCAACACACAGTGAGAGAAGCTGCGCACTCACCTCCCACCGGCTCCCATGTTAATTAACCCGATGTGTGCTGCAGCTAAATGTGCACAGAGCAGGGAGCAGCGCACAATGCTTAGCGCTGGCTCCCTGCTCTCCTAGTTACAGCACACATCGGGTTAATTACCCGATGTGTGCTGCAGCTAAATGTGCAGAGAGCAGGGAGCAGCGCACAATGCTTAGCGCTGGCTCCCTGCTCTCCTAGTTACAGCACACATCGGGTTAATTACCCGATGTGTGCTGCAGCTAAATGTGCACAGAGCAGGGAGCAGCGCACAATGCTTAGCGCTGACTCCTTGCTCTCCTAGTTACAGCACACATGGGGTTAATTACCCGATGTGTGCTGCAGCTAAATGTGCACAGAGCAGGGAGCAGCGCACACTGAGCGCTGGCTCCCTGCTCTCCTGGTTACAGCACACATCGGGTTAATTACCCGATGTGTGCTGCAGCTAAATGTGCACAGAGCAGGGAGCAGCGCACACTGCTTAGCGCTGGCTCCCTGCTCTCCTAGTTACAGCACACATCGGGTTAATTACCCGATGTGTGCTGCAGCTACATGTGCACAGAGCAGGGAGCAGCGCACAATGCTTAGCGCTGGCTCCCTGCTCTCCTAGCTACAGCACACATCGGGTTAATTACCCGATGTGTGCTGCAGCTAAATGTGCACAGAGCAGGGAGCAGCGCACAATGCTTAGCGCTGGCTCCCTGCTCTCCTAGCTACAGCACACATCGGGTTAATTACCCGATGTGTGCTGCAGCTAAATGTGCACAGAGCAGGGAGCAGCGCACAATGCTTAGCGCTGGCTCCTTGCTCTCCTAGTTACAGCACACATGGGGTTAATTACCCGATGTGTGCTGCAGCTAAATGTGCACAGAGCAGGGAGCAGCGCACAATGCTTAGCGCTGGCTCCTTGCTCTCCTAGTTACAGCACACATCGGGTTAATTAACCCGATGTGTGCTGCAGCTACATGTGCACAGAGCAGGAGCCGGCACTGACAGTGAGAGCGGAGGAGGCTGGTATCAAAGGTAAATATCGGGTAACCAAGGACAGGGCTTCTTGGTTACCCGATGTTTACATTGGTTACCAGCCTCTGCAGAAGCCGGCTCCTGCTGCCTGCACATTAGTTGTTGCTGTCTCGCTGTCACACACAGCGATCTGTGCTTCACAGCGGGACAGCAACAACTAAAAAATGGCCCAGGACATTCAGCAACAACCAACGACCTCACAGCAGGGGCCAGGACATTCAGCAACAACCGGCGACCTCACAGCAGAGGCCAGGACATTCAGCAACAACCGGCGACCTCACAGCAGGGGCCAGGTTGTTGCTGGATGTCACACACAGCAACATCGCTAGCAACGTCACAAAAGTTGTTCGTTAGCAGCGATGGTGCTAGCGATGTTGCTTAGTGTGACGGGGCCTTAAGTTACATCACATCTAGCAATTCACTTAGTAATACAATGGGAAGTTCGCATAATTGAGTTATCTGGGTGTCTGGCCTTCAGTGGCCAAAACAATTACATGAGTCAACAAAAACTTCAATACTAAACTCCCAAGAGTCTTGTAGAACAATGAGGGATTATCCCACATCTATAAACAAACTGTCTCCATGTCTGGCTGAATGTTAAGAGACTTCAACCCATGCTAGGCAGTGAGTGTCCGCTTCGTCAGTGTATAGTGTATATATCATATTGTGTATATTGTATATATCATGCTGTGCATAGTGTATACAGTTCCTTGCGAAAGTATTCGCCCCCCCTTGAATTTTTCAACCTTTTCCGGCTTCAAACATAAAGATAAAAATGTTAATGTTCTGGTGAAGAATCTACAACAAGTGACACAATTGTGAAGAGGAAGGAAATTTATTGCTTATTTTACACTTTTGTAAAAAAGAATAAACTGAAAATTGTGGCGTGCAATATTATTCATCCCCTTTACTTTCAGTGCAGCAAACTCCCTCCAGAAGTTGATTGAGGATCTCTGAATGATCCAATGTTGTCCTAAATGACTGATGATGATAAATATAAGCCCCTGTGTGTAATCAAGTCTCCGTATAAATGCCCCTGCTCTGTGAGAGTCTCATGTTCTGTGTAAAGCGCAGAGAGCATCATGAAGACCAAGGAACACAACAGGCAGGTCCAGGATACTGTTGTGGAGAAGTTTAAAGCTGGATCATATTGAAATGGAAGGAGAATCATACCACTGCAAATCTACCAGGACCCGGCCGTCCATCCAAACTGTCATCTCACACAAGGAGAAGACTGATCAGAGACGCAGCCAAGAGGCCCATGATCCCTCTGGATGACCTGCAGAGATCTACAGCTGAGGTGGGAGAGTCTGTCCATAGCACAACAATCAGTCTACACGGCACAAATCT